>NC_141137.1:123674692-123839067 GCF_053477565.2 Lygodium microphyllum | reverse complement strand
GGTGTGGCTGGGGGAAAGGGATGGGCTAGGGGAGCATGAGGACGTGGGGGAGAGAGCCATGCAACAGGCCACGTGGGGAGGTCCCCTCTCCCCCCTTGGACTATAAGAACCCCCTCTTGGGGGGGGGGGGGGGAAGGGGAGAAGGGTGGAAGGCCACGATGATGAAGGGCGACCGTTCTGTGTAAGGGGTGGCCGTGCTGAAGGAGAAGTCACCGTGGGAGGTCGCCGGCTGAAGGAGGATCAGAAAAGAAGGAGAGGAGACGTGGCTGCCGCCAACGCCATAGACCAGGGCGGCGTGGGAATCGCTGGCCGCTGGGGAGCCGCCGACAGACCGCCGCCATCCTCGCCTCGTCACAGTCTCCTTCCCAATCATTGGGACCCACCCCCCCTCCGTGTCATCGCTGTTGCCCAGAAGTTCTTAAGAAGCTTCTTAAGAAGCTTCTAAGGGGCTTCTTAAGCCCCCCTTCCCACTACCTTTTCCCCCCATAAGTCTATCCACACCCCCCGAGACTTTGAAGGGAAGAAAGCTACGAGCCTTCTCACCAATCACCCAATAAGTCCATCCGAGACTTTGAGGAAGAGGAGGCTACAAGGACCCCTTCCCACCAGTCATCCATGGGCCGGGATTTTGAAGAATAAGAGAGGAAGCCCATAAAGGCCCCTCCCACTAATCACTTACAAGGCCGGTCCTTGGATTTTAGGGAAGGAGAAGAAGAACTCTAAAGTCTCCATTCTTGCAAGGCCCATTCGCAAGAGCCCTTTTCCGCGAACATCATCGTAAGGCCCACAAAATCCTTCCTAAACCGGAATTTCAAGGTGGATTAAAGTTCTCAAACCTCCATTGTCCAAAGGACCTCATAAGAACCCTAAGGCCTTCCCAAGTCAAATTCCGCAAGTCGGAACTTCGGTCAAGGAAGCCATATCTCAACGGAAATTGCGCATACAAGGGAGACGGACCAAGGTCATAAAAACTGCAAGCCAAGGCAAAAAGTTGAAATCCACAAAGGCTAACTGGAGATCGAATTCGCGATGGCCTCTAGAAAGATCACAAGGTGCGATGCGGGAGGTTCAACCCGAGCATACATGGATATTTCCCGGAGTCCGCAAGTCCAAGTTTTATCTAATTGGATTCCACACAAAAGTATTGAATTAATCACGATAACTTCATGGGTTAGGAGGCACTCATGCATGTCAAATGCAACTAGTCAAGTTAAATGCAATTGGAAAATGAATTGGCTATTTGAACATTTATTAGAGATAGCCTAAGATATGGAAATTGATCATTGGTACGTCCAATGGAGTTAATAAAAAAAGCATAAGGTGTCTATGCATTTGCAGGACCTTATTAGTAAGTTCTTTTTGTGCATTCAAAAGCGACGAGCCTAGGACAACCGTTGCCTCATTACAAGGTTGAAATTATTGAGGTACACCTTTTTACTAGGCATGGGAAGATTAATGGCATGTCCCATTTTTAGATAGATCTTCCTTGTAATGATTCAGGAGGAAAAATTAACACCCATAAGATGTTATTCGAAAAAGAATAGAAGGGCACGAAAATGATCTATGGACTTGCAAGTGGCATGATTATTTGATGTAAGTCCTAGTAGGACCTAGGAAAGTTAGTGTCCAGATTGTCAGGCATTTTTACCTTGCCAAGGAAAGATAGGGTTATTGTGAACTATGTGATGCGTAGAAGCAGTGAATCGCATGTTTACACGTATTGGTGTAGTTGGAAACTATTGATCTAGTTTATTACCTTTGGGAAAGGTTCATCCTTGTCGCAAGACAAGTATATTGTGTTGTCTAAATCACATAAACCACAAGGGATTCATTTGGGCATGGTTCAGTCGATATGATAAGTATCCCAAGTGCTAACTAGGGTTTAGTGCGATAAGAATTCGACCTAGTTTCACACTTGTTGCCAAGTCAAAACCCGCAAACCCAAAGATCTTACACACAGTCACTAAATGTCGAGTCAACTGGATACTCATACATAAAATGATCTAAGGTTTCATCCTAAGGATCACTCGTACAAATGATGAAACTCCGACTGAGTTGGAAATTCCTAGGGCCGTGGGCCAATATAATTAGGAATGGTTTGGAGGATACCCTAAAACCCTGCCACTCGGCTGGAGGTAAATTCCGTGACCGGAAAACGCTAAGCAATTGGGTAGAATGATCCCGTGGATTAGATGCAATACATGTGCAAAAAGCTGCAACATTGTATAGACTTGAGATTTGTCCACAAGAGAGTTTTGTCATCTCTCGAAATGAGGTTGGCAAGTTAATTTACAAGAGGATGAGTAATCATCCTGTTACTCACTTTTCTTGGGAAATAATTACCAAGGAAAAGGAAAGTTAGGTATTTGCGAATGACCCGACAATAAACTAAAGCGACATGGTCGCTGGATCCTGCCACAACAGAACCTTAAGCATTGGTAGGGTATGACCCTAACCCAAGAATGATAGGAATCTTGCCAAGTTGCAATTGATTCCAGATCGAATGCGGGTTGCATTCGGAGGAAAGGAGTCACTCCTTAACAGTTTGCCAGCTAAACGACCATTGGAATTGATTGTGCTTGTAACAGTTTAGAAAGGACTGTTTGCATTGTTTGCTCAATGAACTAAAGGACGAAAATATATATCTAAATACTTCAGGTTGAAGCCTGAAGGGAGAGGCAGCTTCAGTTACCCCCGACTGCCTGCCTGACCCTAACCAAGGGGGTTGTTAACCGCGCCGGGAACGTGGACCGAACCCGCCGCGAGAGGTCTCTCCGTTGAGTTCTACTTGGAGCAGGAGGACGCTTGGGTGCCAGGGGGGGCTCTGGCTGTAAATCCCTCGCCTTCCGGGCCCTGCACAAGAGGCTAACGTGACTCGGGATTGGATCTTGAGGCCCGCATACTAGTCTACGGGCGGAAACTTGGATTAGTGATCCCTGGTGGATTACTGGATAGCCTTCGGGCGGATTATGATTACGCCTACGGGCGGGAACTCCTTGTATTTCAAAGATAAAAGGATAAAATGATAATAAAGGAGTTGTTTGGCATTGTTTTCTTTATGTCCTGTGATAAGATTACGTGAAGGAACCAGTGCTTAACAGGGTTAATCAAGAAAGCTGTTTGTTATATGTCAAACTAATGTGGTAGGTAATTACATAACTAAAACAAACCGAGGAAAGTGCGGAGGATGGACCATGGGTCCGTCCTATGGATGGGTGGTCCCGGTTAGCCGCGAACTTTTCTCAAAGTCTTCGACGAGCAGTAGGTTAATCTTCAGCATCAAAGCGAATAACGAGGATGATGACCTAGACTTACATCCTACCCGATTTACGCTGTTTTAGGGGAACGGAATGGGACTATGCCTTATGGCAGAGAGGTCGAGCCTTGCATCCCTCTCATTTCCCATTCTCCTTGAACCAAGTGCAGCTTGAATCCGCTTCAGACCGGGCGTTTCTACGTAAAGTAGTTCGATCAGGCCTGACGCTAGTTGTTGCTAGCTAATGACCAAACAGGAAAACCCAAATTCAGGTCGATCCTAAGTGGGAACGGCCAGGATACTTCCGCTACGTGGCAGACGCGGGAAGACCTAGATCGCAAGTCCCGTAACATTCCATGGGAGTGCCGGGCGGAGCTTTCTAGACATCCTTCCCGATGGACTGCTAAGACGTGTCCGGAATGATTCTAGCGGACACGTTACATCCATGCACATCACCATCGTGTCTCCCCATGGGAAACCTCAGACTTAGTTGAACATGGGAATCTCAGTTCTACTTCACAGGGGAGCGTGGACAAATCACCCCTAACAGCAATATAATGCCCACCTAAGAAAGACAACTTTGTAATCAATCAAAGGCAGGAGTGAGGTTAACACCGCACTTGGTTCAAAGAGAGTGAGAGATGGGGGAGAGTATAACTCGATCCCCCTATCCATAAGGTAAAATCTCAGCTCCGACCTCCTAAAACGGTGTTAAAATTGGTAACTAATTGGGAGGGTAACAATTAAATCAGCTCTATCTGGTGTTGGAAAGTTACCCGACTTATCGGGTCCACCCAGCCACAAGCATTCAATCGTTAAGATCAAAGCCTCCAACTTTTCTCAATGGGCACTTACAACTTGGCCCTTTGCTCTCTCAGGTGCTTGAGTGATCAAAAATCAAAAACACCTACCTTCCTTAGAAGCATAGGACCCCCACCCGCATGTGAGTTTTTTCCACACAAAACACCTACCTCACCCAAGAGCATAGGACTCCCACCCGCAAGTGAGTTTTTCCACACTACTCCACAGAGTTTTAGGGAGCATTGGGTTGGGGATCACAACATCCTCAACCACTACAATCCACAACTCATCTATCTATGCAAGCACAAAATCATAAGAGCCATGATTCATCATTCACAAATCCAAAGGTAGTCATAGCCATAAAACATTTTTAACACAGTTGTCAATGTATGTGATGCATAGAATCTATCCCGTTCATCAATTTTCATTTTCCTTCCTAAAAATCATTTGATAATACTAACATGCTTTTATAAGTTTAAGTAAGTTCTAACTAATCGTGATCCGTTTCTTATGTACTAACCTAATTATCTCCGTTTGGCCATCCATCGTGATTATGGTTTATAGCCATAACCTCAATTTGTTGTGGAATAACCGGTCCGTCGAGTTGAATGGATTTGACTCTGTTAGATCTGCATATCACTAGGTTACTAAATTGAGCCTTTACATTACCATATGCCCTTTATACACATGGTGTTCTAATTGAAGAAATACTACGCTCATCATCCAAACTCTCTGAACTGCTAGAATCTCCATCAAATCCTAAATGACTACCAGATGCATCATTACTATTTGACATTTTTTTCCTTTTATTTATCTTTACTTGTTACACTAGTATATCTATTTGAAGATGTGGGACTACTCCTTAGACTAAGGGCTAATTGTAGATATTGTACCAAATGATGTTTCTAGTCCACTATTAGGCTTCATGATTCTTGTTTTTCTTTCTATATATAGCTATCATTATCATCATCATCATCTAATGTATCACTACTAGATGCATACCAACTATTTATCTCATAAAAAATAACATCGTTGATCACACTTATGATAAGGTTATAACAATGATACCCTTTCTACTCTAAAGAGTATCCAATAAAAATACATTATTTAGCATTTGGATCAAGCTTCTTTCACAACTCATCTGACACATGAACATATGCAATACAATCGAATAATTTCAAGTGTGAAACATCATGCTTCTTGCCTATAAAGCATTCTTCAAAGGTCATTCCATGAACTACTATGGGAGTTTTGTTCATAATATAGACAGTAGTATGAACAGCTTCAAATAAAAGTATTTTGGTATATTCTTTTCAACCACATCAATGCCCATGTAACTTCTATAATATATCTATTTTTTCTTTTTGCAATCCCGATTTGTTGTGGGATGTACTGTAAGTAATTTTTTTTAAAAATCCCATGAAACCTCAAGAAGTCACTAAACTCATTAGAGAGGTACTCTCCCCCTCAAGCACATAACTTTCAAGCTTATTTTTGTTTCAACAGTAGCCTTGAAAGTTTTGAAAAGCTCAAATACATCATTATTTTCCTTCATGAAAAATACCCACAACTTTCTTGAACAATCATCAATAAACGTGATAAAATATTTATTGCCACCAAGAGATATGTTTTTTGTAGGCCTTCAAACATCTATATATGTATGACATCAACAAGTATATTCTTACTCAATCACTATTATGTGAAAAAGGTTGTCTTTCTTACTTGCCAAACTGACATGCTTCACATATTTTATAAAATTTTCTAACTCTAAAAGCAATAAACATTGTAACCAACCCTCTGGACTACATTAATTTCAACTTTTGCATATTTGTATGTCTAATATATTTGTGTCATATTTCAATTTCTATAACCACTCCTTTTTCTTTAGCATACATAGCAACATTCATAGTAGGAATTTCAACATCTAAAGTGAACATGTGGCCAACTCTACTTCCTTTTGCGACAAACCTATACTTATCATTAAAGTTTCCTACAAAACAACCTTTGTATTAAATCGAACTTGTAACCCTTGATCTACCATTTGGCCAAAAAACATTAAATTATTTGTGATTGATGGTATATGTAATGCATTTGATAACCCTTTGTTCCAATCATCATGCAATGATAAGGGAACCTTTCTAATGTGTGAAATTGGGTGGCATAGATCATCACCCATCTACACATAACTTGGATTTTATAAATCTTGCATCTCTCCAAATCATTCAGTATGACTAGTCATATGATTAAATGCACTCAAATAAACATAGCATACATAATCATGTATCCCCTTTTCTGTCACAGCATTCATCATATGTTGCATAACAAATGGATACTCATTTTTAACTTCATTCTATCGTGATGAAGACAATGCATAGTGGAGAAGCCCAACGAAGCACCAAAATATACCCAAAAAGTCAAGTTGTAGAGTGGCATCTACAATGCCCGATCTTCAAAACCTCCATAAAATTCTTACTCTTTCACCCCAAACAAACACACATACCCATCCATTAGGCACACAAGAGATTGACATCCTCATGAGAGAGATGCAAGAAAGTTGTGCCAAAGAGAGAGAGAGAGAGAGAGAGAGAGAGAGAGAGAGAGAGAGAGAGAAAGAGAGAGAGAGAGAGAGAGAGAGAGTCATGGAAAGGAGGAGATAAAAAGAGAAGAGAGAGGAAGTTACAACTTTTCTCAACCACTTCTTTCTTCCCCATGACTCCTAAATCCTCATTTTTCTTTATTACCACATTAATATTTGTGCATTGCTATGTTTCTAAGGTTCAATGACCTTTCCAAAAGTAAGAACACCTAGTTTTTTTTCATTTTCAACTTGCATAGCATGTGTCATGACTTTAGAGTAATGAGTCATCAATTTTACATAATGATATTATGATAAGAGCATAAATTTTACAAAGAAAATAGCCAAATGCTAGGGATATGTCGATGTAGTGTCCACTTTAGTTCCTCCTTTTTGCACAAATCTAGGGTCTATCACATAGTTTCCTTGTTGCAATTTATCACAGTGGATATCATCCTTCTTAGCATAATAATGGGCTCCAATATACTCGGGGAAGTTACTATATGTATATCCTCTATATCACATGCGTTCAAGGTCTATTTGTTAATATCCTTATCTGTGATTTTTTCTTGAATAAAACATAACTCTTTTCTATTCAATTTGTAAATAACCCCTTTATATTACACCTTTTTGTATGTAAAAAATGTATAAAAGTAGTATTTTAAAAATTACCTTATTTTGAACCCACGTGATGCACACATATATTCATAAGTAACTTACCCGAGACAATATGACATGTTTTTCCACAATAATGAAAAATTATACCAAAACTGCTAGAAGCTTTATTCTGTCATCCATCTCTTCCTCCAGAACTCCCCCTGCCTCTAAAGTTTCCATAACATTCTGAAACCTACATTTTATTGAATTGCTTATTTAACATATTTTTCTCGTTATCACTAGTACGTCCTATACCACTATCTCTTGAAGAGGATCTACATCCCCTTCTTAAACTTGAGTAAAATGCTTGCACATATTTACCACTTTTTTCAAATGATTCACCCTACATATTGATCTCTCTTCAGTGATCATAAGAGAGACCAACTCATCAAAAACTAAAGACGTCTTTTATACATATACAAAAATTATAAATGATTTTCAAGCCTTCTCATTATTAGGGCCACTCAAAGTAGATGAAACCAGATCATCATCATCAAGAATTGCATCAATAGGTGCTAGGATATCTATAATGCTTCTCACTTTCAAAATGTACTCATTTACAAACATATTTTCTTTCCTCAAAGTATTCAACTCTTGCTTGACTTTAATCTTCTGTACCATTGTATTTACTAAAAACGTGTTCTCAAAAATAGAGTCGTAGGGTCACTCAGCTACTTTGACTCCTTTTCTTCACCTGAAATGAAGTCATAAAAGCCTTTTCCAATAAGGAAGTTCATCACACAAAACTTCCATGATGGATAATTATTCTTGTTTAGCTTCTCAATTATGGAATTTTTACTATTCTCTATCATTTTCACAAAATTGATACAAAACAGCAAGCAAGTCTTCCATAACCTTTCATAGCAAGTGCACAATAACATGCAACCTTTTTCACTGATGACTACTCAATAGTACATGTAATCTATAATCTATTTGTAGATCAAACTTGTGGAACATCTTGAAATAATCCCTGGTGTGGGAAACTCGATTGATCTAGACTCAGAAGCTGGGATTTGACTCTTTCCATCGATCAAACATACGAATATTTCTTAACAAAGCTTTTACTTCTATTTCTAACTTGTACTTGGTTTCCATAGTAGTTTGCTTCCTAACAAATACCTCAAAACTTACAGATTTGAAATTTGTAACCTATGTGCCCACTTTCGAGCAACACAGTCAAAATTGCAGTATGCCCTGAAACTACTTTCTGCAACCTTACAGATCTAAAACAAGGCCCAAAATAGCCTCAGATGGCCAAAAAGGGAGTAGACAAGCCCTAATATATAGTGCTTTGCTTGCCACTAGATCTCACAGCAATCTAAGATTTTTGCTTAGCCATGCTTCTAGTGCATCCACAAGTACTCTCCAAGAGAAAGAGTGGAAGAATGGGAGAACTTCTTACCCATTGCTTTCTTGCTTGAATCCTTGCTATTCTCCTTTACTTCAACCTTCAAAACGAGTGTCTCCTAGTGGCAACACTCTAATATCATGTCAGAATCACGTGGTAGGGGGACTTGCTTAAGCTACCGCGTCAAACACATACCATACACATAAAAGGAAGCTCACTCAAGAACACAATAAGAGATATGGAAGCCAAAATATTTTCTTGTTAGTTTATTCATCTTCGTCTTCTTTTTCACACAATATAATATAGACAAAGTATAGATAAGATACAACATAAGGAAAAGTGGCCTAAATTAAATAAGTCAAATAGTGCATAGCTCACTATACTAATCGACTAGCATTATAACTATGCCAACTACATGTAGGTGCAACAAACTAAATATAATAAGTGATAAGTTAGTGGTCATGTGAGGATCATAATGACAACTAATATGCTAAGTGTAGACGTGCAAACCCATCTAGCTGAGCGGTCCATCATCAATGTCTACATATATTGATCTTGCCATCTCAACAACTTATTTCTAATATCAAACCTCTCCTTGAGCATTATCATTTTATCTAATCCTTTATTGAAGATCAATCGATTTAAGCTAATAAGGCAAGTATTTTCCCTAGGAAATTTTGAGCTTCTAATTTTCCTGAAAAAGGATTGCTTAGGTCTTTACATTTTTCTTCTTAAAGAAGCTTCATACTATAGTCTTTTTATGAATTTAATTCTAAATATCCTTGCTTTTTAATGGCTAGGAATGTATCTTAGTAATTTTATCTTAGCTAATAGCTAAGAACATAATTTAATAATTTCAACTTAGCTAATAACGAGTGTGATTTACTTTTAAAAATTTTACATTCTATTTCAATTAACTTCAATTGACTACATGAATCACTTTTTTTTATGACTACACCGTTCATATGCCAAAATGATTTTTGATGCAATTACATGGTTCATATTTATTTCTAAATAATTTTTGTTTAGTTAATCCTTTTCAAATTTAATATTCACCTATTATATGTACTTGATTTACATGCAACTAAAAGGTATGGGTCTATTCAATGTATTGTGATGTAATGCCTTTATTCTTCCTTTCAAAATCAATATTTTCTACTCCATTCCAATATTATTTTCTTGTAAAAATTTTAACTTTCACAATTTGCTAATTATAAATTTTCCATTTGAATTTGAAGGAAATTTTTATAAGCCTATGAAGGAACCTAAGATTATATTGCCAGAGGTGGTGCATTATGCACGCTCATGGATCCATTTGCAACTCCCCCGCCTCCCGCTCCAAAGTATTGTATTTTTAGAGCCATTATAGATAGGGGAGTCCTCATACACTAGCCTTCAAAGCTTTGTTGATTTTGAAGGGTATGATTGGGAGCCTTAATTCAAGATAGAGATCTTGTAGAGCTAAAGGCGATGTTGGTAGATGCTATATTTGAGGCGACTAGAATTCTATTAAAGATGGTCATTCTTGGATTGATAATCTTGACCCTCTTTCCTTTGCAACTCTCCTCTTCCTTCTCCTTAGTACTTCACTCTCTCCTTTTTCTCTCCTTCCTATTTTCCCCACTCTCTCCTTTTTTTCTTCTTCCCTTTCTTCCTCTCCCATCTCTCCTTCTTCTCTCTTCCTAGCACCTCCTACTCTTTTCTTCTTCTAAACTTCTTCTTATCTCTTATTCTTCTCTCTTCCTACATCCTCCTTATTCTTCTATTTCTTCTTCTACCCTCCTTTCTTACTCTTCCCTTCCTTCCTCTCACTCCTCCTATCTTCCTCCTCTCTCTCTCTCTCTCTCTCTCTCTCTCTCTCTCTCTCTCTCTCTCTCTCTCTCTCTCTCTCTCTCTCTCTCTCTCTCCTCTTTGTGTGTGTGTGTGTGTGCGCGCGCGCGTGCATGCAAGGAGCAACTAGCAAGCAAGTTGAATTCAAAAAACTAACATATGTTTGTGCCTTGGCTAAGGTTTTTATAGCCTTGGTCTTAAGGGTAACTATCCTTTTGTACTTGTAGTTTGTTTGCTAGAACTGTGACACAACTCAGATTACAATGGTGCCTTTGATGCTATCACAGAGTGTGAAGATGCAATGATGATACCAAGGGATGATTTCTATCATAAAACTAGTATTGGGTGATGGCATCGAGGCAGTTGGCGATGAGCTCGAGGAAAGGTGGTGGCACTCAACTTGATGAATAGTCACATAGCCAATGAAATTGTTCAGAACAAGCAAAGGAATCTTCCCATATACAATTATGAAAGAAATTATCTTGAAGGGAATGAAAGGACCAATGCCACCCAATGACCAAATGGGCTAGGTAATAATCAATGCTACCAATGTAGAAGGACTAGATGCGTAAGGGCTAATTTTTTGAATCTTCCTCATAATCCAAGCCCAAACCAACCTTTTGGAAGAGGTTGTGGGAATGGAAGTGGAAAAGCCAAGATCAAACCAACCTTTTGGAAGAGGGTGTGGGAATAGAAGAGCTCGGGGAAGTTACTATATATATATCCTCTACATCACGTGCGTTCAAGGCCTATTTATAAATATCATTATCTGTGAATTTTCCATGAATAAAACATAACCTTTTTCTATTCAATCTGTAAATAACCCCTTTATACTACATCCTTATGTATGTAAAAAATATATAAAAATGGTATTTTAAAAATACATTATTTTGAACCCACGTGATGCACACATATATTCATGAGTAACTTACCCAAGTGGAAGAGGCTGTGAGAATGGGAATGGAAACAATAATCAAGGCCATGGAAGTGGAAGGGTAGTTGGATCCTGACTAAACACCATGATAAGGAAATCCAAAGAGTGCAATTAAGCAAAAAATTGAAAATAAGATCCATACATGCTACCATTGAGGAGAAATGAGTGGATAAATGACATTCTATAATCCAATCTCCAGCTAGTTAGCATGCTAGATCATTCAAAATTATGATTGATTGTGCTAGCACTCATTCCTTTCTTGCAACAAAACTAGTTAAGAGGTTGCATCTACAATCTAAGAAAGTAAGAAAATGATAGTAACTGTTAGTAGATATGAAATTACTTGAACTGAACGTGTAGAGAGGCTCCAATTTGAGTTAGATAGCCATTCAACCTAAAGTAAAATTTTGGATCCTACCATTGGGATGCTATGATTGTAACTTGGGGATGAATTGAATCAAGAAGAACAAATCCTAGATATAAAGAGGATGCAATCTTCCAAGATTTAGAAGAGAATACCATAAAGGCATATGGAAAAGCTTTAAAAACCAAGGTATAACTAGCCAAGGCAACTTGATGCACAGAAAAGGAAGGTCAATCGTTTACATGATGTGGTTAAATAAGATTGAAAAGACAAAATTATATACTCTACTTTCTTTGATCAGCATCACATGCAATCACTAGAAGAGTGTCCTTTACTTGTCACATAAGGAATACATCCAAAAGTTTGTTGAGCGGTTTCATATGTAGGATATTATGCCTATTGACTATCATATACCCTCTCATGAGAAGGTTTAGTTAGATTCATTGTCCCTCTCATGAGAAGGTTTAGTTAGGTTAATTGTCCTCAGTCTGATGAGTAGAAGGTTGATATGGCCAAGATCCCTTATGCATCCACAATGGATAGTTTGATGTATTCCATGATAGCCACATAGCATCTGTTGTGGGAGTTGTGGTATGCTATATGGCTACACCTATCAAGCAGCATTGGGATGTCATGAGTATTATGAGATGCCTTAAGGACATCACATATATGTGCATATGTTATGATGACCAAGATATAGGAGTCATGGGGTACACTAACTTTGATTATGTAGGACATGCATATAGTAGGAAGTCCACCTCTAGCTATGTCTTCACCTTTGTTGGAGGTGCTATCTCTTGGATATCTAGGGTGCAAAAATACATGGCCCTATCTACTACAAAGGCAAAGTACATTACAATCCACTAAGGCTTGCAAGGAGGCTCTCTGGTTAGGCCGTTTGGTTGTAGACCTTGGTATTACTAATGTGGTCCTTACATTGCATTTGGATTCTATGAGCGCTATTCAGTTAGCCAAGAATTCGGTCTTCCATGAGAAGACAAAGCACATTGAGGTATGCTATCACTTCATTAGAGAGGTGGTATATGACCATTCTATTGAGCTTGTCAAGATCTTGACTTATGAGAATCCTACATATCTACTCACTAAAAGTCTCTTAGCAAAATGTTTTGCCTTTCTTAGGAAGATGATGGACAGAGGATGAGATGATGTCTATTCCTCATCCTATTGTACTTTATGTACAGTTGTAATTTGTCACACGTTTTTGTTCTCTCCTCCATTAGGGGCACATTCTCCTTTAAGTGGAGGTTGTTACGAGTAAAGGCATCTATGCCTAACCACTTGAATATTCATTATACTGACAATACTCGCACATATGTACACTCTATAGGTGGTGGGCACCCATCACTATGACTTTATTCTTTATTTTTTTTAGTGACATTTGAATAAGAAAATACTCGTCACACATTGTGACTATTGGAGTTTCCACATATGCTCTCTCTCTCTCTCTCTCTCTCTCTCTCTCTCTCTCTCTCTCTCTCTCTCCATTTGCCATGGCTCTTCGATCTTGCTTTTGCTTGTGTGCTTCCACTCAGGCTTTACCTTTGACTTTTTTATGATGTTCCAATTCAAAGTGACAAATTATGTAAATGGCATTGAGTTTGATTAATGTGATGATCGAGGAAAAACATGACAAATGAAACAAAAATTTAACACTAGTCTTGTAATTTGAGACAAAAGTGGTTGCAAGTCACTTTAGCAGCTCAAATCCTATTTCACTATATTTGAAATAACATGTGTATATGATACCAAAATTACATGGTACTTTCCCAACATCATGAGATAGTAGGTTAAAATATTTGGAATAAGTTTAAAGTGAAATTTCATTTTCTTTTTAAAAATGGATTCTCAAATGTGCATGAAAATTAGTCAAAACAACAGTTCACAATGCTATTTGGAGCTTTTAAAAGTTGATAATTTTTATCTTGTTCCAAATCTCATAATGGAAATATATACTATATATATCAAAGTATTTTTCATGAAAGTTTTAGCTTGATTTTTTTTTTTGAGATGGTTTTGGTTAGAAATACTAAATGTTTTTTCTTTTCTACAAAAATGGTCTTAAAGATGAACATAAAAATATATACTTTCTACCTTGTTTTGACAATTTCAACTACTCTCTTATGTCAGTCACATTTTCCTAAGACCATTTCTTCTTAATCTTTCTCATTAATGAGAAGTGGATTCTTTTGTACATGCTCCAAATTTCCATAAAAATGGTTTTTTATCTAAAAGACTTGCGTTTAGCCTTTTGTTTTGACTTCTTTATTTTCTTTAGACTAAGGTTCTAAATAATGCTAAGGTATATAAAATCCTCTCATCCTTAGAGAAATCAAGGTATCCTCATCTTGAGAGAAAGTGGCGTTATCATTCTTCTATAGTAAGTTGCATCATAGGATCTATGGGGTAGGACTCATCATGCATATGCTATGCTACTCTAATTATACACAAGTAGTCATAATTCGAAGAGATGGTATGAATTCAACGATGGTTCTATTGTAATATATTGTGGCTGAATTCAATAGAAGAGTAGGAGCCATAATTTACAAATATAAGGCTTATTGCATCTTATAAAAAAGTTCCTACGATTTCTACTCATCTTTAAAGGGCATAATGAGCTATGGGATCTCATCATTATCCGATTCTTGGAGTATACTAAATACTAAACTTATATCGCTTTGCTTCTCTACTAGTTTCTCATCTTCTTGATCTAATTGAGGGTCATCAACTTGGATAAACCCTAGCTTATTGCAATGGAAACATAGTGCGATGAGTGGGGCGTCTACTAATTAGGATGTGTCCTAACTTTCCACAATTGTGGCATTTCTTTCCATGGTCCTTTGGATCATAAGAGTCTTTCTTGGAGTACATTGAGAGGTAATTGTATTCAAGACATTGGCCTCTAAATTCTACTAAAAGTTTTGGCTATTGGGAGAGCTTCCAATTGAGTTTTCAAGTGAGGATTTAACCACCGAAAAAACTTGGCCACGTGTTAAAGCAATATCCATTAGTGGAGTATACTTTTTGAGAGTCACAAATCAAGAGTAGTACACTTGCAAGCTCAACCCTAACTAGCAACATTCTAAACACTCATTCAACCTCAACACACAATAACAAGGTGGAAGATACCTCCCATGCATAGCTTCCTTTATGAGCTCCCAAGTAGTAGCATCCTCTAAGATTCTAGTATCTTGACAGCGCTATTTCCACCAAAAGCACACTTGCCCCATTAGTTTTAGCTCGGCTAACATGGTCTAGTTAGGGGTGCTTGTCTTTCATAGATTCAATGTAGACTTCCATGTCTATTTTCACATCCTTACTCTTCCCATGAAAATCAAGAGGTTTTATTTTCTTGAGAAGGAAGACATTTTCCTTGTATTTCTAGTCATATTGTATGGCTTTCCACTATTTATTTGCGATCCATATAAAATTGGTGATTGCTACTATCCAAAATTATTATAACTATTCCCATGGGGTGATGGCTATCCACAAGAGTAATTATCCACATGATCATGACCTAGACATGAACTCCTCTCATTGCACCTATCTTCATGAATGAGTTAAGGATTGCTTTCAACTCTTCTGGGCACATTTGAAGGTTAAGAGTAAAAGTAATTGTAAAAGGGACTAAAACCATGATAATCTTCATCAAGACTAGGGTTGAATTGAAGACCTTCATTCTAATTACTATTTCTTGGTGTAAATTGAGGCCTTGATTCATATCTAGCTTGCAGTGTTGAGGTGGTTGAAAAGAGTCCTTCACTCGAGAAGGCTCATCTATCCCATTATGGCCCTCCTTGACGTTGATTTGGTAGATTGAGAAAGGTAGGTTCAATTGGTACTACATTTCAAATGATAGGGGTTGTTTTTGGCATAAAGTTTTCAATGAACAAGATTAATGAAGCTATAAACTTGTTAATTCCTTCATTCATGGTCTTTAGTTGACTTGACAACTACTGGTAATCATTAAACCCTTTTCAGACATTGTTAACTTCCTCGAAAGGATGATCATGTTGTACATTTGACATGCTAACTCCATTTTCAGCTTGCTCTTGATTAATGGTATTGTTAGAGAGGTTTTGATCATGTTGGAATGCACACATAGCCTCATTAATTTCATCTATAATCTAATATTTTCTTTTATTATTTTCCATGAGTACTAGGTGCTATCCACTTGACTTACTACTAGTAATTCGACAATATATTTTGATATGTATATCCAAACGATAAGATTTCTCATTCAAAATAGAGAAGATGCCTCTACATGTAGAAAACTTCATATTTCCATTAGAATCACTCTGCATAATTCTAGAATCAATTCTCTAAAACTATTCAAGAACTAAAAGACTCTATCTTAACCCTACTTCATTTTTTGTATAGTAACATGTAACTCCTATGCGACACTTATAAAGAGTTTGATAATAGTGTGGCCACCTATAGGGTCTATTGGGACATATTTTCAAGGAATGTTAGGATCTTATTGGGATCAAAAGAAGGCTAAAAATGCTCTATAATAATCTCTACAACTTGTGTAACCATGTGTAAGCATCTATGGGTACTTATAGGTCTGTAATAATAACCTATATAAAGTCCTATAACAAATGCCTAACTACTAAACATAACCTCTCAATTGATGTGGATCTTCAAGAACTTTTCAAAATTCACCCAAGTACCTATTTATGTTTCAATTTTAGTGAGACACTTTGCTAAGCAACCCTCTTAATAAATTGTAATGTTTTTGCTTTACCTCCCCTCTCCACATGACCTAGCTCTAGGAGGGGGTAAGCTTAAAAGGTTTTAAAGAAATGGTTTGTTATATATAAAAAAAAGACTCACTATCAAAAAAATCAAACCACCACCATTAGTATGAATGCCACCACCCTATAATGCCAAAAATGGTTTGATATATATAAACAAAAGACTCACTATCAGACAGATGGAACCACCATCATCAATATGAATGCCACTACCCTGTGTCGCTACCAATGTATGGTGCTGCTCAAATTTCATGATTATATTTGAAGCCTTGTAATCATCACACCAATAACTTCCTTTGGATGATCACCTTGAAGATGTCACAACCATTCATTCGTCTCAATAACTTTGCCAACTATGATAATTGATAATGACAAAGCCTTAGAAGCTAAGGCTATAAAGTGCCTTAACTTAGCCTAAGCAAGGTTAATCTCCTTTTCTGCACTCATTGTTGCTTATATATATATATATATATATATATATATATATATATAGAGAGAGAGAGAGAGAGAGGAAGGAAGGAAGGAAAGGAGGATAGACGAAAAAAGAGAAGAAGGAGGAGGAGGAGGAGGTAGAAAGAGAGAACGAGGAGGATAGAAGAAGGACAAGAGGAATAGAAGGAGAAGGTAGGAAGGGAGAAGAAGGAGAGATAAGAAGGGATAGGGGGAGATGGAAGGGAAGGATAAAGAATGAAGAGAGTAGGAGAAGTAGGAAGGAGTGAAGAAGAAGGGAGTGAAGTAGTAAGAAGAAGGAAGAGGGAGAGAAGAAGAAGGGAGTGAATTAGTAAGGAGAAGGAAGAGAGGGGGGAGGATTGCAGAGGAAAAAGGGTCGAATTATCAATCCAAGAACCAATACCTTTGCCTCGACTAGAGCATTAATGAATGTCTCCTTTAGCTCAACAACATCTCTGTCTTGATCCAAGGTTCCTAATTATACCCTTCAAGATCGACGAAGCTTGAAAGGCTAGCATACTAGAATTCCCTATCCGTGATGGCCCTAAAGAGGAGATATTATGGAGCAGGGAGCATGGGAACAGCAAATTGAACTGTGAGCATGGACAACGTGCCATCTCTCCCAACACAATCCTAGGTTCAATTCATAGTTTTACATTCAAGGATTAGGAAGATAAATAAAAGTTCTTTCAATATTCAATGATAAATCTATAGTTTAGCAAATAAGAAAACTAAAAATTCAACAAGAAAGGAATGTTGGAATAAATTAGAAAATATTAATTTAGATTATAAATTTTGGAAGGAAAGATAAATTGCACAGTATCACAATGCATTGAATAAACTCTTACTTTTAGTCTTATGTAAGCAAAGTGCATCAAACAAATCAATCTTGGATGTAGAAAGGTCCATTAGAAAATCTACATCAAAATTTAACAAGAATTAGGAATCAAGTAATCATATCAAAAATATTTTTTTGGCATTTAGGAATCATGTGAACATGGGAAAATTTGAATTAAGATAGCTCAAAGTAGGTCATTAAATTCATCGAGTAGAAGTACCCTCTTTGATAGAGAAAATTATAGAAAGCAACCTAAAATAGACAAAACGTGTGAGAGAAGAAATAGGTCTAACATAGACGAGAATTATGAACAATACTCAAAATGTTATCACTTTTCTTTTTGACCAAGAATAGATGATAAGGTGGCTAATTTGGACAAAAATCCAGAAACACGAGTGAGTAATCATGACGAAACTTGTCTCGTAGAATTCTCCACAAAAAGTTATTGTCTTGTCTAATTTTCCTATAAAGCTTGTGAGTCCTAGCATTTTCTTAAGCTGTTATTAGCTAAGTTAAAATTACTTAATTGTGCACATAGCCATTCGAAGCCTAGGATATTTGAATCAACTTGCTTTGTTTACATAACAAAATGAACTACAAATCCTAGTTCAAGAAGCAACTGAAAAAATGATGCGATCCTCTTTCGAGAGATTAGAAACTTAAATTTTCTAAGGAAAATACTCACCTTGTTAGCTTACATAACTTCCAAGATGAATTCAAGATTCCAAGGTTTCTAAATTAGCTTCCACAACAACCTAAGTCAAGTCTTAATACCCTAACACATAGAAGTCTAGTAAAATAGTCTACACTTGTAATAAGATCAATCGACTAACCTTTAACAAAGGCTTAGATTGAGAAAGATTACAAGCAAAGATAAAAATACAAGCTATAAAAATTAATAGTAACCAAGAAGAGATTGAATGGAAAAGACTAATTAGAATTGAGATTTCAGGGAAACCTAAGAAAAATCCAGGAAGGGGATAGGTTAAGTTGGAAAGAATTGTTACCATGTTAAATTATACTTTGATTGCCTCCTTGTTTGTGTATTATTTGAAAAGATTTGCTTGTGATTGCAATAGTGTGTGCAAGGTTTGCTCGATGCACGTGGGAGACTTGATTGTATAAGATAGAACCCTAAAGTACCTGATTTACAACAGGATAAAAGGAATCACACTAGATCTTCCCCAAGGCTAGCTACATAATCCTTCACCAAAAGAGAGATTGGGTTTTAATACCTCAGAGAATTTGGACCTACTCCAATGGCAAGAGGTCATTCCAGAGGGAATCCTTAGATAGGAGGAGTTGAGGATGCTAGGCGGAGTTAGGGCTACTAAACTCTTAAGACTCCTAAGAACCTCCCAAACCCCTACATAACTTAGGATGGACTTCCTAAGAGCCCAATTACTAGTTATATGCAAAATCTTGGTAAAATAAAGGCCTTTAGGTCATTATTTCATATGGATGGAATGTAAACACTTGTATAAGACTTATTAATAAATAAATAAATTGTATTCAAAATTTTTATTTTTCTTGTTTATGTATTGCGACTTAAGTTACATGAATGAATACTATGACTTAAGAGGTTTATTAAGGAAGTTGATTTTATTTGTACAACATAAATATGTTAGGTAATTAGTTAGCTAAAGCTACTTAACCAAGGAAAGTGGGAGGGTGAGATTCCCAGTGAGTCCAGGCAAGGTGGTCTCGATGAGTCGAGAGCTTCTCTATAGTTTGGTGCATTATAGTATACGTAATATTAACTACATATAATCAATTAGCACCCTGACTCCATGTTGTTTTAGGGGAATAGAATGAGAATTTACCCTATAGGTAGAGGGGTCGATGTACCCATACACACGCTATTTTCTCGCTCTCCTTGAATCAAGTGTGATATGAGTTGGCTTTGGTTTGAGTGATCCAACCCAAGTGATGCTTGAAGATGATGCTACTTAAGATGATAGATGACCTTAGTGTCAGGACCTAAAATGGGCCCAATACTGGCTCTCTAGCATTAGCCGGACCTCTAAGGCACACAAGACACCCCACACGGCCTCACGGCCAGGAGCGTCTAAGGCTTACATTACACTAAACTCTAATATCAATTCTGCGTTTGTAATAGGACACATTCCAATGTTTACCTTCCCTTCCTCCCAAGAAGGAGATCCCATAACATATAGGTATGATACCTCGTATCACATGCACAGGAGGCAACATCTCGGCTAAAACACCGCAGCCTCACTACAAGTCTCCTACATCAAGGGGATTGGCCCCAAGATGCGCTGCTTCAACATAAAGAACAAGTGTGCAATCTCCACTCTTTGATTTATCAAACGATCCAAGAGTTGATGTTTCCTCACTGAACTTATCCCAAGAAACCACTCTTCTAACCTACAGCAAAGGACCTCCTCACACTCTTAGTGTTGATCAATGTTCGGCATACATGTGTTATGCATCTAGGATTTTATACCATGTAGCATGCAAAATAAAAAAGTGGATGCTTATTTTGCGCAAACATTAATCATTAAAAATGAGCAAAGTGGAGTGTAAAAATCAGTCCTTCAATGATTTTCAATCTATTCGTTGTTGCTGAGTTACTAAAGACTAGCACCGAGTTACCTCGTGCTACTAGCCTCTTAAAACATAAATTATTATCGCCCTATATGATGTGCACAACCAAAAGATCATACTTTACTTCATTTTCAACACTTAAACGCTTCCACAGCCCTTATTTTCCCCTATCGCCTAGGTATTGCATCGTTGCATAGGTGTAGAGTTTTGTTTTTTGTCATTTTTTATGTATAAAGCAATAAAAATACACTAAAACATAAAAACAAGGGTGAGTTAAGGCTATACCTTATCCCTCAACCTTGCCAAACATGCACGGACATTAATCATATTTTTTCTTATTTTTCAAAGCACAAAAACCTAATTTTTTTCATTTTTGCTATTTTTTTCTATTTATTTATCAAGAAAATAGAGAATTTATTGGTTTTTCTGATTATGACAACTGAGAATCATTCAGTTTCCACATTTCATCCCTCATGCATCATTTTTATCTAATCCAAAATGACCAAAACCCCCATTTTCTTTGTAAAATGCGTGTTTTTCGGGTTTTAGAAAATTATTTTCAACATTATTGCATTATGTATTCTAATTTTTCTGACATAAAATCATCAAACATACAGCAAACAACATTTCTACCAATTTTCATCCAATATGAATATTTGGCAACCCAAACCTAAAAAGAAGCATTTTTTCATTTATAAAATAGAATTACTGGGTTTTTTAATGGTTGTGGGTTTCTAAAACCGAATTCAAGATAGCATAACAGTCCACCATTAATGGTTAGCCCATCTCCAATCATCCATCTCGAGCCCCAAGTCAACTCAGAAGCAATCTGGTACCGAGCTGCACAAGCATTCACCACTCGGGCTTCATCTCCCTTCACACGCAGAAACTGCCCCTTGTAAGAGAGAGAGAGGGAGGAGAGAGAAAACCTACATTCTTAGTAGATCATCTAGGCAGCCATTGGAGGAGCGAAGGGTGGTGATACAGAGCGAAGAAACAAGGTAGATCACTGATGCAATTGGTAGGGGGATTGTTCTTCAGCCCCACCTCTCAATTTTTCCATGGAGGGGAGTATGGCTGTCGTTTTGCTGCGCGCATGGAAAAAAGGGTCCCCCCCCCCATGAAATCAATTTTTTGGGGTGGCCCCAAAGGTCACCCCCTTTCAATTCTTGTTTTGAAGCCCCCTTCACACCAATTTTGGCCATTTGCTCGGTCTTTGGCAGCCGTCCTACGTCCGATTCGCAATCCAAAAAATCCTACGCGTTCAGCTCGAAGTCCTCCACTGTGGGTAGCTGATCTGACTTGCCCAAGTGCTCAAAAAATTTATTTAAAATCCAAAACTAATGCTCGGGCAGCCTTCAAGGTGCTTTTGAAAACCATCTTTTGCTAACCGCCTTAAATCGACCCAGCTTGCTCTACCATCTTCAACGGAGTTTATTTTTCCCTTGAAATTTGAATTCAAATTTTTTAGTAAAATTTAAGCACTTCTTGGGCTCAAAAATCAACTCTCATTGGCGATCACGGGATAGGATGACATAGCTCATCGAATCCCACGAACAAATCTGCACATCAACACAACCACAAAGAGCATCAAGCTGATACAGAAAATACTCAATGAAACACATCATAGCTCTCACCCTACCCCTTCTCAAAACCAAGGCATGAAATCCATGAAGAGTAGGTCTAGCATAATCTTACAGAAAGCCCAAAGGTAGTCACTAACCAATAGCTCCAACACATCCAAGCTAAAAAGAACTATCAAAGAGGTGATCCTAAGTGGTGGTCTAAACTACCTTCCTAACTGAGGACAACTCAACCAGGAGCTCCTCCTAGGCAAGGACTCCTATAGCCTAATCAACAAATATTTTCTTTTAACACATTGTCCTTTTAGGCATTTATTTTCCATACTCGAGAGTGTAAAAAGGAGGGAGCTGAGTGTAGTGACCCAAGGACAACAAGGCATCGGCCTCAGGTCCTATCTCGATACCCAAGAAACTACCAAGCCCTCGCAAGGCGACACTTAATCCTTTTCTAATGCTCACTTTTATTTTCCCTCCAACCTTCTTGTTTTTCTTAGCTAGATGCCACCCCTAAGAAGACAAGGCATCAGCCCCGGGTCTTGTCTCGTCCCTAGGAACCTACCAGGCTTCGCAAGGTGATGAACAACTGCTCAAGTATTTTTCTTTCTATCCTTTTCTTATTTTATAGGGGTTAGAACCCCTTTTTACACACCCTCGTATATTTATATATTTTCTTTTAGATATGCACATTTTTTCTTCTTTGTATATATTTATTCTAGCAAGCTTTTCCAACTACCTTAGAACTAACAGGAACTTCTAGAATGGCAGCCTAGCAAGTCACCAAAACAGGGTCACTAGGATTGCCATCTAAAATAGTCCTTTCAGTGCCTGACAATGCCTTTAAAGGAGGCAACAACTACTCAGACCTCCCTCAGACATACCTAACCTAAACCTAGGACTTCATGCCTTGATTGCCGATCCCCAACAAATAAAAATAGAGTAACCCTTACATACACATATATCGATATCTACTTAAGGGAAAAGACTCGGAAAGGGAACGAAACCACCTGGAATGGCCACAAGAAGCTCCTCTACAGCAAAGGCTCCCTCTAGTGACTTCGTCAACCTGTATGATGCAATCACTAAAATAGCAAACCATTAAATGCACCTGCACCAAATAGACATATGGCCCTCTTGGCCTAACATAATCTAATCATTCTATCCAAAGAAGCTAGCCTTCCTAGCCTAAAATACATAGGTCATTCTAATCCATGCAATACATTATCTTCTTGGCATATACACCACATCTTATCAAACTAACCAGGATACCAAGGATAGCATAAAATAGGAGGACTAGCCCCATGCTACTTATGCGAGTCAGCTAAAAGCTTGATCTGAGGGGCTTTGTAGATCCACTAGCCCAAGCCTTTCTACTAATATATTAGTAATAAGGGCCATCTCTTCTTGGGTACTATGAGCTAAATGAATGACCTCATTAGGTTGATATATCCTTCTTGGTCGTCATTCAAGCGGATCGCTTGTCCCAACTTTCCAGTAACTCCTCCTATAGGGAGAATCATGGATTTATGATCATTCAACCCTTCCCTATTTGGATCATTACATGTATCAAACCCAAACTAGGTAGAGCTTCACGCCTAAGCACATCACATGGATGCATCTTAGGGCGGTCCCTATTGTCAGATGTGTCATTATGGCCGCTGATCTCATCCACTTGGAAAATACTCAAGGCATATCCACATGGAAGTCTTGGCCTTTCATCTAACACACCAACCATACATTTAGAAATTTTGGGTCTCCAAGCCCATCTCATATTCCTTTTTATATTCTTAGACTGCCTCATTTTGCCACATTGGTCTAATGGACTAAAAGCAAACTTATTGCTATAGCCAGATGGCCTCACATCTTTATGACTTCCATCGAGCACAGATGAACCTTTGGCATCATGCATCTTCCTCAGACAAGATGTCTTTACTTTCCTTTGTCCACTCTGCAATTGCTTAGCAATAGGAACTTGATTTTACTAAAAGGAATAGCATCTACTCGAAAGCATGATTCATCCATAAATTGGAAATGTCTTTCAAGAGCCTTACTAGCAGCACAATTAGGACCACTCATTGAATGCTCATCTAAGCTTGTAGACCTAATGGTTCTATCAATTCCACCGTCACAACTACCTCTCATGGAAGTGTTGCAAGCCCTGATAGGACTTACTTGGCTTAGAATATTTTTGCCGCCAAGAGGCATCTTATCATTGCTTGTAGGATTGTCATTTCTTGCTTGGAGATTTTGGCTACCAAGGTCCCCTGCACAGGGTGTCTTGGTATTAGCAAATGAATTTTCTCCTTGCAAAATTAGCTGGATATTTGGATGCACTTGCAACGAGCAAGGAAAACTCCAAAAAAAATTTCAACATCTTCAAATATACTGCTCATAGTCAATTGCATGCCTCTTGGCCTCATTTAATGACTTAGGATCTCGCATCCTCACTTGGATTTGTGTATTAAAATCTAAGCCACTCATAAAGAGATCACATAGCACATCCTTAGGCAATATAGTAGCTCTTCTTGGCCAAAGCCTAAGAATATCGTCAAAGGCTTTAGTGTATCCGTTAGCAGAAGGATAGGACTCTTGTCTTATCTGCATAAGCTGCCCTAAGACCTAGGTCATAGGCACATTCTTTTCATATTCATCTAAAAATTTATCATGCTACTCCTCAAATGATTTAATCGGCCCTCTTGGGAGGCTCCAGTACCATTTCCTAGCTTCTCCCTTCACGGTGCTAGAAAATACAAGCCTCCGATGAATATCATTGAACCCACTTGCAAGGCAAGTTAGGCCATATTCTTTTAAGTGCAACATCGGGTCCTCATTTACCAGCCCATGAAATACTAGGAGATCCCTATAAGGAGGAGGGCATTTAGTCCTCTCCTTCGGGATCAGTACTGGGTCATTAAAATCTTCATATTCAACATGACCTGGCTCCAACTCCTTAGGATCCCTAGCCTCTTCCATTTCCACCTTTATTGGTGTAGAAAAGTTAATATCATCCTTGCCATCCCTTTCTGCCAACTCACAGAGTGGTCTAGGGAGTCCTATGCTATGCAATAGGGAGTCTACCCCATCACCTACTAATGGTGTTTTAATAATTCTATCCTCATTTGTTATTGTTTTCCTAGAATCGGAGGTAGGTCCCAATAGAACCTTCCTCTCTAACAAGGATTTCCCACATATACAGATATCATCTAATGCCCTATGGATCTGCAAAAGTGCGCTTTGGAACCGAATTGCATCATGCCCTAGCATTAGAGTAGGTATGCATCACTTCGACTAGTGAGTCTTTTCCTTCAAAAACTTATCGCTTTTGAGGATCACAAATGACTGTGCCATCCTAACATCACTTTTTCTCCCTATTCTTTCCTCTAGCTCCCATGGACTATTAATGAAAGTTACTCCATGGGTACTTCCCCAAGTGACCCAAACTCAAGCATGGTGTCACTTTCAGGGAAAACGGTAAAGTAATTGGTGACATTTCTAGCCAAAGATCCCACTAAACCATTTAGAATGGACAAGGTATCTTTAGGGTTACGGGGATTTCTTGGTTTCATCATCATACTCATGACCGAGACTTTAATTAGTTAAGTTTAACATCCAGTGCTTCAAGGCAACTCTCGACTATAGAATAAATCTAACAGGTCCCTTATACGACCAAGATTCAAAAACACCCACTTATAGGCAACTTCCGGCAAACGCACCACCTGTCGAGACCTAAAATGGGCCCGACACTGGCTCTCTAGCACTAGCCAAACCTCTAAGGCACACAAGACACCTTGCACAGCCTCCCGGCCAAGAGCATCTAAGGCTCACACTACACTAAACTCTAATATCGATTCTGCAACGTTTACCTTCCCTTTCTCCCCACAGGGAGATCCCATAATATATAGATATAATACCTCGTATCACATACACATGAGGCAACCTCTCAACTAAAACACCGCAGCCTCACTTCTGCAGCTCTCCTGCATAAAGGGGATTGGCCCCAAGATGCACTGCTTCAACATAAAGAACAAGCGTACAAGCTCCACTCTTTGAGAAGTTGCCTCAATTTTTCCATGGAGGAGGGGGATATGGCTATTGTTTTGCTGGGCACATGGAAAAAATGCCCCCCCCCCACAAAATCGATTTTTTGGGGTGGCCCCAAAGGTCACCCCCTTTCAATTCTTGTTTTGGGACTCCCTTCACACCAATTTTGGCAATTTTCCCTGATCTTTGGTCGCCTAACATCTGATTCGCAATCCGAAAAATCCTACGCATTCTTGCCTCAAAGTTCTCCACTACTGGGTAGTTGTTGTGACTCACCCATGCACTCAAAAAAATTACAAAAAATCCAGAACTAATGCTTGGGTGGCCTTCAAGAAGGCGCCTTTGAAAACTGTCTTTTTCTTGCCGCCTAAAATCGACCCAGCTTTCTCTACGGCCTTTGATGAAGTTTATTTTTTCCTTGAAATTCAAAATTTTTGGAAAATTTTAAGCACTTCTCAGGCTCAAAAATACACTCCCACTTAGTTTACTTAGAATCCTAGATTTTAGGTCGATTCTTGTGGGAATGACTTAGACCTTTCGTTGCAAAGTGGACTCGAGAGAGCCTAGGCAAAAATCCTTTTGTTATTTGAAAGAGTACCGAGCAATGTCACCTAGGAAAACGTCTCAATGAACCACTATATCATGTCATTGAGAATGTCTCAATCAAGGATGCCACATAAATTGGGCTAATACCTTTTCTAATTTTTCTATAAAATAGCTAGATTAAATTTCTTACAAATGAATCCCTTAAATCATTCATTTATATTATTGGCATTAAAGGAACATCTAATTGTTTTAAGAATTCATGAGGACTAGGTACAACCTGTTAGCTTTCATGGATGTAGATAGAGAACAACACACAGAGTGAAGCAACATGCTTCCTCTCTCATTCAACTCATTTACTAAAAAGACATAAGTCCAGAAGGACCATTCACACCAACCATAAAGACTAGAGTACCGACTTATTTAATATACCTGACTAATATAGCTAGACTAGTTGTATCCAGCTCATGTCAGTCAAACACATATGAAAGAGCTTGATATTCTAACACTCCCCCTCAAGCTTAAGACAGCATCTGTACTCCAAGCATCTGCCTAAAACCACAGAATTTATCTTTACCCAAGGACTTGGTAAAGATATCTGCAACTTGTTCATCTGTCTTTACATGCATAAGATCAACTCGTCCTACAAGAACCATCTCTCTGATGAAATGCTAGTGTACCTCTATGTGTTTCGTCCTAGCATGATAGATTGGATTCATATCCAGGAGTACACTACTCAGATTATCACATAGTAACTTCACTAGAGCATCTACCTGTATGTCCAAATCAGCCATAAGCTTGAGCAGCCATGAAATCTCACATGCTGCCAATGCAGCACCCCTGTACTCTACCTCAGTACTCGACAAAGCAACCGTAGGCTGCTTCTTGCTGCTCCAGCTAATCATGCCACTACCAAATCCAAATGCATATCCACTCATAGATCTATGGTCATATGAGCAACCTGCCCAATCTGCATCCGTGTATCCAGTCAATATCAAGGGCTTATCTCTGACATAGAATAGCCCATACTCTACAGTGGACTTAACATATCTCATAATGCGTCTAACTGCATCCAAGTGCGGCTTTCTAGGCTTCTGCATAAACTGGCTTGTGAGCCCTACAGCATAGCTCAAGTCAGGCCTAGTGAGGGTCAAGTAAATCAAGTTGCCAACCATCTGCATGTACATAGTCACATCCTCTACTTCAGCCCCAGTGTTCATGTCTAGGTTGACATTCTGATCAAGAGGTGTATCCAACGGTTTGCATTCAGCCATGCCATACTTCTTCAGCATCTCCATGGCATAGTGCTTCAGCATCAGTCATAACCCATTGTCAGCTGGAACTACCTCAATGCCCAAGAAATACTTTAGTTCTCCTAGGTCTTTCATGTCAAATTCAGATTTCACTATCTTCATTACATGCTGTATGCCCAAGTCATCATCATCAGTGATTATCAAATCATCAACGTATATGACCAACACTACCAAGCCACTATCAGTCTTCTTTGTAAATAGGCTGTGATCAACCCTGCCAACAGCAAAACCCAATCTCTGCAAGTAGACTGATCGTAGCATGCCAAGCTCTCGGAGCCTGCTTTAGCCCGTACAATGCCTTTTTCAGCCTGCATACATAATGCTGAAAATCAGGGTGAACATACCCTTCCGGTTGAACCATATAAACATCCTTTGCTAGGTCACCATTAAGAAATGCATTCTTAACGTCCATCTGCTGCAATTTCCAGCCTTTAGCAGCAGCCAAGGCAATCATAGTGAGAATGGTTGCCATCTTGGCAACAGGTCTAAATGTTTCCTCATAATCAAGTCCATACTGTTGGGCATACCCCTTTGCGACCAGCCTGGCTTTGTATCTCTCCACACTGCCATTTGACTTGCATTTGATTTTGTAGACCCATTTGCAGCCAATGGTCTTTTTCCCTTCAGGTAGTGGCACTAAATCCCATGTCTTATTTTCAGCCAAGGCATTCATTTCTTCATCCATGGCTACACACCAGTTCTCATCTTTCACTGCTTCAGCATATGTACCTGGTTCTTTGACCTCCATCAATTTTGTCATGTAAGCATAATGCTTTGCGGAGTAGCCACTGTATGTCAACCTCTCAACAGGATATCTGACCCTCTGCGAGCATTTAAGCTGTGGTGCACTACTCGATTCCCCTCTCTCATGAGGCAGAATATACCTGCTCTGCCTTGTGCCAGGCGTATAGACAGTCAGAATACCAAGTTCGCTATCTAAAGTATCAGCAGACTCATAGCCAGAAGTCATTTTGCCAGGTGTCATCATACCAAATGCATCCTCAATAACTTTCTCTTTTCCTTTGCTGTCCAAGACATCATGTCTCCCCCTCACTAACATACCGGTGTCAGTGGACGGTGAGCTCCTCAATCTCCCTGTCCATGGGGATACTGTCTGACTACTAGGTCCAGTCATAGCAGTGCTCTGCTGTAAATCAGCTATAGAGACATGAGTGGAAGGCACATCTGATGGCACTGCAACTGGTGATACATACCAAGAGCCCATCTCATCAAAGATAACATCCCTGCTCACCAAAGTCTCCCTGGTAGAGGGATCATAGCATTTGTATGCCTTCTTCTCCTGTGAATATCCAATGAAAACGCACTTATGAGCTTTGGGATCTAGCTTCTTCCTTTTCTCATCTGGAATATGCACATAAGCAAGACAGCCAAAGACTTTCATGTGACTTACATCCGGCTTATAGCCATACAGCTTCTCAAACGGTGTCATCTCATGAATACCTGCAGTGGGAGTCCTGTTCAGAATGTATACGACTATCATAACAGCCTCTACCCAATAGTAAAGCGGCATATGCTTTTCATTCATCATGGCCCTAGCAGCTTCCATCAGAACCCTGTTCTTTCTTTCAGCTACTCCGTTCTGTTGCGGAGTGTAGCTACAGGTTAGCTGCCTACGAATGCCATTTTCAGCTAAGAAATCATCAAATTCATTTGATACATACTCCCCACCACTGTCAGATCTCAAGCAAGAGATGTAGCATTGAAACTCCTTCTCAACCTGTGCTTTAAATTGCTGAAAAACAGCAAAGACCTCATCTTTTGTTTTCAATATGTAAAGCCAGATATAGCGACTGTAGTCGTCAATGAAATATACATAATATCTAGAACCTCCCATAGATGCATTATGAGCTGGCCCCCAAACATCAGAGTACACTAACTGTAACGAACATGTACTCTGCCTTACATGCCTGACAAACGGCAATCTAGATTGCTTACCGAACTGGCAAACATCACATACATGACCAATATCTGAATATTGGAACTTGGGTAAACCTTTAACCAGCTGTTTCTTCTGCATAATTTGCAGCCTTTGAAAATTGACATGCCCCACTCTCTTGTGCCATATTTCCAAATCCCTAATAGTGCCAGAACCATGGGCAAACATAGTTGAATTCAGCTCTAGCAAAGAAGCATCAAGAATAAACATTCGGCCATTCATGTGACCACGAGCTATCAACTTGCATCCATTGCCAAACTCTTCAATAAAGCAGCCATGTTTATTGAATCTAACCTGCAAGTTTTGCTCCGTCATCTGACCGCAGACAGACAATAAGTTCTTCGTAATTGAAGGCACCAGACATCATGCAAATTTTTCTTCCTGCCATCATGAACCACAAGAGGCACTTTGCCTTTATGCTCAATGCTATGCTGCGTATCATCACTTGTGCATACATAGCCATGCTTTTCAGCCACCATATCAGTGAACCAGTCACCGTGAGGGGTCATGTGCCCCTGAGTCAATGTACCACACTGCATCATTAGATGATTTTTCAGCAACCTTATCTTTGACATATTGCATGGCAAACAATCTATCACCAGAGTCATCTGCCTGACTGGATGTAGCATAGTGTCCATGCTGCTTGCCCTTCTGGTTTCCCTGCTTCTTCCAGCAGTCCTTCGCAATATGCCCATACTTTCTGCAGTAGTGACAATCCTTATCCTTATTTGGATTGTTTGACTGATGCTGCTGCTGCCATGAGCCTCTGCCACGGGAGTTAGATCTCCCCATGCCTCGAAAGTTTCCACCACCTCTTGCATTTGATGATGGGTAATTGCTATTACCATAGGATGCATTCTGCTGGCCTCCTCTACCAGATCCATAGCCCCTACCACGGCTGCACGGCCACGTTGATTCGAGTAAAAACCTGCATCCTTATTCTTTGAACTGCTTGACCCTGTAGCTAAGCCAACCTTCACCTCTTTATGAATCAATAATGCAACCATCTCATTAAAGTCAAGTATTTTAGCCCACACAGACACTGAAGTGTCAAAAGACTTGTATTCAGGACCCAAGTCATTCAAAGTCACTGCAACCATATCTTCATCTTCAACCTGTGAACCAATAGATGCCAGCTGATCTGCTATGGTATTAACCTCTGTGACATAATCCTGTATGGATCTGCTCTTCCTCTCCATGTTATTGAATTTCTGCTTCAATTGTATCTTCTTGGCACTTGTGGTTGTGCCATAGTATTTGACCAATATATTCCATGCATCTATTAGGGATTTACAGTTCATGATCTGCATCACCATAGCATCCGAGATACATAATGACAGCCAATGTAAAACCCTGCGAGCTCTTTCCGTCCAAGCTCGATGCGCTCGTCTTTGATGAGCTGTAGGATTCCTTTCTGGAACTTCAGGTTCAACCTCAACACTGAAAGGTGAGAAGGATCGAAGCTTGCACACGAGCTATGGCGGGAGAGCAAGAGCAAGAAGAGAGAGACAAGAAATGGGAACTCCAACGGTCACAATGTGTGACCGGGCCTTCCTTTATTTACTAGTCACTAAAATGAATGTAAAGAATAAAGTGACGTGACGGGCGCCCGCCACCTGCACTGTGCAGTGGCGGGTACTGTCAGTGTAGTAATACACGGAGCGGCACGGCGGAGGCGCCTTTACCCCAACAACCTCCCATTTAAAGGAGAATCTGCCCCAGTGAGAGAGAAAAGAAAAGAAAAAGACAGTACAATTGTACATAGGTACAAGGGATGAGGAAAGGCAACATCTCATCCAATGCCCATCAATCTCCTGAGGAAGGCAAAGCGCTCAGTAGTGAGGCTTTTCGTGAGCAGATCTGCAGGATTCTCGTCAATGGAGATCTTGACAAGGTCAACAGACTTGTCCTCCACGACACCACGTATGAAGTGATACCTCACCTCAATGTGTTTTGTCTTCGCATGGAAGACCGGATTCTTAGCCAACTGAATGGCACTCATAGAATCCAAATGCAGTGTAGGTATAGCATCAATCCCAAGGTCAGCAACTAGACGGCCTAGCCATATGGCCTCCTTGCAAGCCTCAAAGGCAATATCTGGACGAGTGGCTATCATGGCATACATCAAACTGCCCACGGCTGAAGCATAAGGGATCTGGGCCATCTCGGCCCTCTGCTCATCTGTCTGTGGACAATCAGCCTGTGATACCTTCACATAAGAAGGCAATGGACAGCCAATAGGCTTTACGTCCTGCATGCGGAAGCGCTCAAGGACTTTATGAATATACTCCCTCTGTGACAAGTAGAGGAGTCTCTGATGCCTGTCACGTCTAATGCGCATACCAAGTATGTGAGAGGCCTATCCCAAATCCTTCATCTCAAAGCTCTTCTTCAGCTGAGATTTAAGAGCATCTAGCTCATCATGAGCTTTCCCTGCTATCAGCATATCATCCACATAGAGTACCAAAATAAGCAATGAACCATCACGGGCTTTCTTCCTGTAAAGACACGGATCCATAGCACTCATGCTGTAGCCCTGTGACTGGATAAAGGCATCAAACTTATGATACCATTCCCTAGGTGCCTGCTTCAAGCCATAAAGACTTTTCTTCAACTTGCACACTAGGTGCTCCCTGCCAGGTTCTGCAAAGCCCTTAGGCTACTCCATATAGATCTCATCATGCAAGTCCCCATGTAAGAAAGTCGTCTTGACATCCATCTGATATAGATCTAAGTCAAGCTGAGCAACCAAAGCCAAGACCAAGCGCAGGGTGGTCATCTTAACCACAGGAGAAAAGACCTCATCAAAGTCTACACCATGCTCCTGCTTAAAACCCTTTGCTACCAATCTAGCCTTGTATGCCGGCTTGGGGTGTCCAGGGGTACTTTTCAGCTTGTACACCCACTTGCATGGCAAAGCCTTCTTGCCCTTAGGCAAGGCAACCAAATCCCAAGTCTCATTCTTATGCAAGGAGTCGATCTCAGACTGCATAGCCCTCTCCCAAGAGTTACTGTCACCCCTGCGCATAGCGTCATCATAAGTGAAAGGCTCTCCTGCATCTGTAACCAAAATATAATGCATAGAGGGCTGAAATCTATCAGGTGGACGTCTATCTCTAGCAGACCGTCTCACTGTAGGCTCTGCTGCTTGCCCAGCTGCCTATCCAACACCCTGATCATGAGCATCTGGTGCAGCTGTAGGCTGTCCGACTGGCTGTGCAGGAGCTCTAGGCTCCTCCTGAAAGATCACTCTGCGGATCTCAATCACTTTCTCAGGCTGCCTGTGCATCTTGTCTTCATGGAAGACTACATCATGGCTGCGTACTATTTTCCGCGCTTGCGGATCCAATAGGTGATAGCCCATCTCTCCTGAATCACCATAACCAAGAAAGATGCATTTAATGCTCTTTGGATCCAACTTACTCCTCTTGTCCTTGGGCACATGGCAGAATGCCTCACATCCAAAGACACGGAGATGCGCATAAGAGGGTGGCTTACCAGCCCAAACTTCCTCTGCAACCTGGAAATCCAATCTACTAGAAGGCAATCGGTTTATGACATGCACTGCCGTACTAACTGCCTCAGCCCAAAAGCTCTGTGGTAGGCCTGCATGGCAAAGCATAGAGCGGACACGCTCCTGAATAGTCATGTTCATGCGCTCAGCCAAACCATTCTGGGCGGGGGTGTAAGGGGCGGTCAACTGATGCTTAATACCCCTGTCATCACAAAACTGCTCAAAAGCACGTGAGACATATTCTCCCCCATTGTCAGTCCTAAGGCATTTCAGCCTATACCCAGTCTGGTTCTCAATAAGAGCAAGCCAACGTTGAAAGATTGCCAAGACATCAGACTTTTGCTTTATGGGAAAAGCCCACACTTTCCTAGAAAAATCATCAATGAAGGTAACAAAGTACTTCGCGCCACCCATAGACATACACGGCATGGGCCCACAAACATCTGAATGCACCAAAGCCAAGGGCTCACTCATGCATGGCCTACCTGATTTCTTATGCGTAGACCTATTCTGCTTACCATAAAGACAATGATCACACGAGTCAAAACGTGCATAATCCAAAGGCAGAAGATACTGTAAACCAGATAACATTTTCATTCCCTTCAAAGACATATGCCCCAAACGGGCATGCCAAAGTGATACATGTGGGATAGAGCCCACTACCAAAACATGGTCTACAGAGGACCCAAATACAACAAGAGGATAGAGGCTGCCAGCCTTGGTGCCTCTAGCAAGCACAAGTCTGCCTTTGGTAATCTTCCAGGCAAAATCCCCAAAACAGACATGAAACCCTGCATCATCCAACTGTCCTGCAGACATAAGACTGCGCGTAAGCGCAGGTACATGATGTACATCCCTGAGCGAAAAGGAACTGCCAGTGGAAAACTGCTGAATATCTCCACAACCCACAATATCAAGAGACCTGTCATCTCCAAGTCTGACTGATCCAGATACAGTACGGTAAGAGTGAAACCACTCACGGTAAGGCGTCACATGGAAGGACGCACCTGAATCCAATAACCAGCACTGTGCATACATACTAGGTGTCTCAGTCAAGTGTGAAGCATCAGAAGAACTAGCTGCAAGTATGAACTCATCACTACCATCGGAATCCTCGGTCTGCATGACATTAATTTCTTCAATCTTGACGCTGGACTTCGCAGGTACTATGCTGCGATCAGAGGACTTCTCTTGCACTTTCTCTTTGCCCTTATCCTTGCGCTTCTCATTGCGCAACTCATGACACTGTGGTCTGATATGGCCCTTTTTCCCACAATGATGACAAGTGACATTAGCATTGCGCCCACGCGACTTACTACGCGACTTTCCACGAGATTTAGACCAACCCTTCTGCGAGTCACGGCCACGGTTATTACCACGATCATTCCTGTCATTCCCGCCTCTAACTATCAAAGCATGTGAAACACGAGAGGCATCCAAGTTTTTGCGATTAACCTCTTCCTGCAAAAGAGCACTCTCAACATCATTCAGTTTCAGAGTAGCACTAGAGGCACATAGGGCAGTGCGGAATACATCCCATGACTCATTCAGAGTCCCAAGCAAGAAAAGAGGAGTTACTTCCTCTCCAAAGGTGATATCCTGCGAAGTCAGGTTCTTCAGTATAGCATGGAACTGGCTCAAATGAGCAGACATAGTCGCATTATCCTTCATGCGCAGATCCATAAGCTGCTTCAACCAATACATCTGACTCACCGGACTTTTCTTATCATAAAGATTCTTGATCTTATTCCATAGATCCCATGCACTCTGTGCTTCCTCAAATACATTATAATGTACCTGTTCAGTGAGAGACAATACAATCGTGGACTTGCATAGCTCATCAAGTTCAAGCCAGTCGTCATTGTCCATAGTTTCAGGCTGCTCCCCACTCAACCGAAGTGGCTTAATCTGAGATTTCTACACCAAGACCTGCCAAATTTGACTCTTCCAATAAGAGTAGTTGGTACCATCCAACTTTATGATGTTAAATATGGCATTATCAGTCGAAGAGGATGCCATAATGCAAGCTGGAAATGCACAGACAATGTAAAACTGCTGGCTGTTTTACTGCAGAAAATGCCCAAAATCCACTGAAATGAGCTTCAAACGGCGAGAAAGTGTGCCAAAAGATGCTGCCCACTTAGTACTAGGTGCGGTACACCAAATCAGGATATTTCAGCATTAAAAATACTGCTCAGTCCACCAATAAATGCTTGCAGTAATAAATTTCAGAATTGCAATAATGAGAGCAAACTGTCCCAAAACTGGATCTAATGTCAACTAAACAATGCTAGGTCCAAAGCCGGCATAAAGAGGACAAAGCAAAGCCAAATGACAGTGAAAATACATGAGCATAACACTGAGAGATGTCAAATAGCATCTGCTAGTAAGAGGCACACCCCAGACTATCTAGGCAAAATATAGAACCAACTGCCAAAACCTGACACAAATAGTTGTCTGCTCAAAAGAAAGCGGATCCAAAATTGAGACTCAACTCATAAGCATCCTGTGAACCAAGACATATACTCAATGCAACATCCAATTGTCGGAGTATAATCCCAAAGTCTCAATACATCTATAACTGCTCAATGACATAGACTGCTCCAATAGCATGTAATCCGTGCTCAAGGTCAAGTAAGCATGCAAGATGCTCCCACTGGCACAAAAGGCGTACAATCGAGTTAAGGGCTCAAGCAACCCAAGACAAAGTACCAGTGACAAGTGACCAAGTCAATGCATCATACGCTTCCCAAGAGCATGACATACATGAAGCAACTGATGTAGCAACCATTAAGCAAGACATAATCCCAATGGCAAGATCTCTGTCAAGTCAATACATCCAGTAGCAAGCCAAAGTCAATATCCCTGTGAGTCGAAAGTGCTCAAAACATCCAAATCGGAGCTCCAAAATATCTGTCAAGCATGGACGAACTAAGAGGCATCAACCACGGACCAAAGCATGTAATGCATAGAGCTTATCCGTCAAGTACAGACAATAGGCATAAGCGGCCCAAATGCCAGTCAAGTCGACCAAACTACCAATGACAAACCAATAACAACGGAGCAAATGCGATGCTCAAAATCATTCCAGAATCACGATCATGAGTTCGAAGTCGATCCCCAAAGTGTAATATATCATGACATAACCCATAGCATACATCCGGTATCGATAGAGAAGCAATACATGTGACAAATGAGCTTCAGCCTGCTCATGTACAGCAGCTCTAAACAGTCCAAAACTGTCAATTTCCAGCCCAAAAACAATGCCAAATCATGGGCAAATCAAATGCATACATTCCCAAGACATTAGGCATCATGTAGACCGCATACGGGCATCAAACAAGGTAACCGGAGTAGAGTATAAGCATCAAATGCCAATGCCAAGTGTGGCTACCCTATTTCCAGCACTGTATAACAGTAAATAACAGTCCCAAATCAGCCAATATTTCAGGCCAAAATCATGGCATAATCATGTGCATACATTCCCAAGGCACTAGGCATCATGTAGACCACATACGGGCATCAACTAGCACAACCGGAATGGAGTATAAGCAACAAATGCTAATGCCAATGGTGCTGCCCTGTTTTCAGCCTGTTATGACAGTTTATGACAGTCCCAAATCTGAAGAAATCAGCCCCGAATGATCAAGACCAATGCCCAAATCTTGAATGACATCAAACATGAAGTCTATAGCCCTCTTGATCAAGGTAGAGAGCAAGAAGCAATGGCCAAGTGTGGAGCTGAAGTAGACGAGTGCTCACAGCCTGGAAAAAAATGGTGCAATCTGCCCTGTTGGTGCTGAACTTGCTGCTGCTCCACATGGGCTGAAAAGGGGGTAATGGGGGGCTCAAGAAGGGACTATCAAAGGCCTATGACAAGCCTCTTTGAGCCTTGATAGGTGTAAGGCACAATATGAGGGGAATAAGCTTCAAGGGTTTGAAGCCATGGCTGCCCTTACTGTTTGCAACCTGTAGACTGAAATAAAACCCTAAAAGAATGATCAAATACCTCAGTATCAATGCCTTGAAGGTGCCTCAATAGGCTGGGAAGGTGCTCGGGAAGCCGGGGAGTGACGGGAGCTCAGGGAGATCGGATATGGCTGCCAGGATGGAGATCCAATGCATGAAGGGAGTCGATGCGAAGGTAGAGAAGTACCGAGTTGAGCTCCAGCAAGAGGAAGCCAAGCTCTGATACCAGTTGAAAGGTGAGAAGGATCGAAGCTTGCACACGAGCTATGGCGGGAGAGCAAGAGCAAGAAAGAGAGAGACAAGAAATGGGAACTCCAACAGTCACAATGTGTGACCGGGCCTTCCTTTATTTACTAGTCACTAAAATGAATGTAAAGAATAAAGTGACGTGGCGGGCGCCCGCCATCTACAGTGTGCAGTGGCGGGTACTGTCAGTGTAGTAATATACGGGGCGGCACGGCGGAGGCGCCTTTACCCCAACAAACACCTGTCACTAAGTCCCAGTATCCTTTGCCTATCAGAAAGTTCTCCATGCGAAACTTCCATATTGCATAATTGTTGCTATCAAGCTTTTCTCCCACAATCTGGGTTACATTATCAGTTCTATCAGCATTTGCCATGTTGTAGACCTTGCCTAACTACCTATAAACCAAGATCTTCTTAACAGTTCAACTTCAGCCCGAAACTGTTTATGACAATTTTTTGCAATTAATTGCAGTAAAAAACCAGGGTATTTCAGCCCACTGACAACCCAAAACAGCCCACAAACAAGTGGCTTAACCTATAGGTAAAACAGTCAGTGCAAATGCTATGTATTTACTTCGGTTTGGACTCCTGAACCTCACTGCCAAGGTACATACATGCAGTCTGAAAACTATAATTCTGTGAGTGACCAGCAGTGGTTTCAAGCCCAAAACTGAGTGGTATACATGTCATACATGTCCCAAACTTTCATAGATAGCTGCTAGTACATGTGTCAAGCCATACATAGGCATAGATACACAAAACAGTATATAACCAGCATATATGAATGTCATAAATACATTCCCAGATTTCAAAAAGCCAATGCACTGGCAATAGGGATCAATTTCAGTCCCAAAAAACCATAAAACATTTGCATCACTTCCGTTTCCAATGCTCAAGCATTTAACAGTTCACAGACCAAGTCTTCAAGTACCTGTGGGACTAACCAAATCAACTAGTTCTTCCAAGAACAGGAGTAACCAATTAGTGCTTTATGTCTACAATTTTTTTCCAGTTTTTAGCCTATCACAAGCTCTCAGATCAGGCCATTCCAAGCTCCAAGTTTATGTCAAAATACCCAAGAAATATGACATGTCTTCTACCAAGCATCAAGTGCTACATTCAAGCTCAATGTACATGCCAAAGAGCATCCAAAATGCAGACATCACAAGTGTATAATGTCCCTGTAACTCCAATAACAGTTCAGCCATGTGTTTTCAGATATGTGCAACTCTATTACAGCTCACACATGAGCTCCCACAGGGGCAATAGCAAAGTATACCCTTCAAGAACCTTCCTTGGTATGCATCCATGCTCTATGCCACTTGACAAGTGCTATTCACCTTGAATCTCTGCTAATGAGAGCAGCTTGTTCATAGGCACAGTCCACATAGATAGTTCAGAGTATATTCAGATCAGATTTCATGGTAATGATGATGAATGCCCACTTGTTGATGCTCAATGGAGCCTTGGTGAGTCTCCAAATAAGCCACACACTTGTTAATGCTCAATGGAGCCTTGGTGAGCAGTCCATATACTAAATCCCAGCCATGGAGTTCAGCCTGAAAAACAGGAGCAATCACGTTGGTTGGACTGACCTCTACTGCTGCACGATTTGTTGATTATTTTAATGATGAAGCACTCACTAGTGCTCAACCAATCCTTGGGAGACTCCTCAGCAAGCCACAGCTCCTAAGTATTTACAAGTCTAGAAGGACCATTCACACCAACCATAAAGACTAGAGTACCGACGTATTTAATATACCTGACTAATATAGCTAGACTAGCTGTGTCCAGCTCATGTCGGTCAAACACATATGAAAGAGCTTGATATTCTAACACAACCATAGTAGGGTAATTTCTATTTTAATTTCCTCTTAAACATTGATAAGTTCTTGTCCATCTAGTTGATATCTTAGGTATCCAGAAGGATCATAGAATACCTAGTAGTCGCAATCTAGATTATTGACATTATTTATCTAAATTTCTATCGCTGTTTTATCAAGATCACTTTGAAATACAAAGAAACAACCTCAATTTGGTATTACATAGCTCAGATATCACTCACACATGATACTCCTCATCTAGCTCCACCATTTTTTCACATTGGGACCATCTTCTTGGTAGAAACATTGCCTTCCTTCTTTCTTTGGTCTTTATCAAACTTCAATTTCTCAAATTGAGGCTCCTTGAGTTAGAAGGATAAGCATAAAGGAAATATAGATTGGGTAGTGGCTTAAGAGTGTAGGATTAGTGGTAATGTGAGAGGGGATATGATAGATTTTTTGGAGGGATTTTGATGTAATATTTGGATAGAGAACAAGGGAGGTGACAAGGGTAAGGTGATGATGATAGGGGTTCGATAAGAACTAGTATAGGAAGTCCAATTTTCTTTGGAGTAGGTAGAAGGGGCAAAGAGAGTGGCAAGGAAATTTGTAAGGAGGAGGTCAAGATGACACAATTGATGTGTATTTTGAAATCAAGATCCCCTTCTTCATCAATTTCTCCCGAGTCTCTAAGTCCTCTTCTCTCTAGCTCACTTTCCTTTTCTCTTTCTCTATTTTGATATGAGTATATGTAAATGGTAATTAGAAATCTCTTGTCCTCTCTATCTTATTACTGCATCCTTCTATATAACTATCTATATTTTTTACTCTCTCTTATACTTACTCTCTCCCTCCATTCCTTATTCTTTCCCTCTATCCCTTCCTTTATGCCTCTCTATCTCTCTCCCTTCCCTCCCACTATCCCTCACTCTCAAGATGGAGCACAAGTAGATAGACTAGAAGCAAGAGGAAGAAGCATGCTCTCAAGTTTGCACACATTAAGAATGAGCTTATCCATTCACCTTTTGGTTTTTATACATGGGTTTTTGAGGTTGGGATTTCACATAAGTTGGGTGAATGTCTCTTCTATTTGACTCTTGGCCGATCTTACCTGATTTATATATATGCATTTCTAAATTACATTGATTGTCACACAAAAGTGAATGAAAGCCTGTACCCGGCCCCGTATCAATTTGCTAATTTTCCTTCCCGGTAGAAAATAATACAAGTTGCACAAGTGCTATACCTGGCTTTCAAAATAATATTACAATAAATTGTATGAATGCAAACGTGTACTGAATATTATTTCATACATTGTGCCATTTACTTGATTTGCACTTCTTTTATTGTTTCTACCTTTGTCCACCTTTAGCAACTGGTTTTGCCATTCTACTACCTTTCCATTTTACAATTAACAATAATTTTAAGCCAAAAGTGATGAATCTTATTAATCAAATTAGCCTACTAGAATAGGGATGAATTTCAACTTATTTAGAGATAGAAACAAGGTGTTAAATACTTGTAGAATAATGTCCATTTATCCCATTGCTTATTCATGGAGACAAGGAAAAAATTACATAGCTAATGCTAAGGTTAAAACAAAGGCTAAAGGGCTAAAATAGATACAAAACCATCCTCAAACAATAATAACACCAAGTTCCCATCCAATTACAAACTTTGGGATATTCATGTAAAGGATTTATGATATAATTATGGGGGACCAATGGTCACCCAACTAGAAGCTAAATTGTAAAGCTTAACATGCAAAAGTGAGGATGATTCTAATTGAATATTTGGAGGATAATGACATTCATGAATTCAATTTGCTATAATTAGAGGCCATTCCCACATTTGAAGAACTACATGAAGTTAATGAAGAGACTAATGATGAGTCTTATGATCATATGGAATGGATTTCCCTTTGATCTTGGTGAATCATATGTGGATGATTCATGGAATGATATTTGTTCACCATGGGATCTAAAGGAGAGAGCACATTTGGGCTCTAGAAACAATCAATTGGATGATGTTAATTCATTAATATTGTATTCAATCTCTTCATGATGCATGGACAGGATCTAAAGGAGAGAACACACTTCGGCTCTAGGGACAATCAATGGAAGAATATCTCATGTTCTCATTGATGAGTACAAATGGAAAATGGGGTGTATAAAATGGATTAGGAGTGGAGCTTGAAATGAGCACAAGTCTCTTGATGGGCTAAAGATTTTTCCTCAAGAAGTGGATTACTCATCATGAGTACAAGTGGAAAATGGGGTTTATGAAATCAGCACACAATTGTATCTACAATTTTCATAGCTTTATCTCTATCATGCACTAGTTTGGTGGATCTAATTGCCTTAGGGATGGGGCCAATTGACATTGTGCTTGGTTGTAATTAGCTTATATGCATCTGTAAATGTTCTATGTATCTTAATAAGATGCAAACAGAGTTTAACTAGCAAGGAAAGCAAGTTCTTCTTCATGGAATTGAAAGGAAAAAGGTGGAGTTGATCAGCCACCTAAAGAAGCTTAGAAAGAAGATTAATGCCATGTCATGCATTTTTACTTTCTACTATACAAAGTTGATGAAAATCAACCATCTTCTTCTTTGAAGGAAATGGATTCATGCCTTTGCAAATTCTTAGAATAGTAAAAAGACATCTTTTAGTCTCCTTCTACTTTACCACTCAAGAGAGAAGTAGATCATCATATTGACTTGGCACATGATACTAAGCCCATCTACAAACCACCCTACCATTTGTCAAAGTATGAGCATGAGGAGGTGGACAAACAAGTGAAGTAATTGTTGGAAATGATTTTGATTGAGCATACTTAATCACCCTTTGCTTCTCATATGCTTATTGTTAAGAAGAAGGATGGATCATTTCACATGTGCATCAACTATAAAGATCTCAACAAAAGCACCATCAAGAATTGATATCGTAACCCTCACATAAACAATCTTTTGGATGATCTCAAGGATGCAAAGGCGTTCACTAAGATTGACCTAAGGTTGAGCTAGCATTAAATAAGGATGATAGAGGGGAACACATATAAAACAAAATTTCAGATAAAAAGAGGTCTCTACCACTTTATAGTGATGCCATTTGAACTGTCTAATGCTCTCCAACCTCTCATGAATAAAATCTTACAGCCATTTCTTTTCAAAATAGTCCTATTGTCCTTTGATGCCATTTTGATATATAGCAAGAATAAGAAAGACTATCTTTGACATGTGAGGGAAGTGTTTGAGACTCTAAGAAAGCATAAATTTATTTGCAAAAGGAGTCCAAGTGCACATTCATGGCAAATGAAATAGAATATCTGAGGCATATAGTAAGCAAAAGAGTAATCATGGTTGATCCTAAAAAGGTGCACTACATTGAAGATTGGCCTACTCCAATGAACTCTACTTCTTTGCAAGGCTTACTTGGTCTTTCATCTTTTATAAGCACTTCATCAAGGATTATGTGCACATTGTGGCTCCTCTGGCTAATTGATTGAAGTGTGAAGCATTCTTTTGGGATGTTGCATCCATTGAGAGCTTCAATGAGGTGAAATATTTGCTAATTCCAACAGTATCCTTATATGCTCGAACTCTCGGGTAAGTGTGCATCACATGGGTTCAAAATAAGGTATTTTAAAAATACTATTTTTATACATTTTTTACAATACAAAAGGGTGTAATATAAAGGGGTTATTTACAAATTGAATAGAAAAGGATTATGCTTTATTTAGAAAAAATTCATAGATAAGGATATTTATAAATAGGCCTTGAATGCACATGATGTAGAGGATATACATATAGCAATTTCCTCAAGCTCAAACTTCTCCAATGAATTCACTACTTGTGTGGATGCTAGTAGTTGAGGTATTGGGATTGTTTTGTAAAAAGTCCATGGTGTAATTGTATACAAAAGTAGAAAGTTATATGACAAAGAAAGGACATTCCATGTCCATGAGAAAGAGATGCTTGTGATCCCTATGTGCCATCAAGAAATGACATCCTTATCTCTATGGTATAAGGCACATCAAGGTCAAAAGTGATCATCGAGTCTTAAAGAATTTCCTTTCAAAACCTAACATTTCTCCCAAACAAAGGTGATGATTACCTAGACTACAAAGTTATGTCTTTGAGATCTCTTACATGGCAGATAAGGAGAACATAGTGGTTTACTCTTAATTTAGAATGTGGGCATGTTTGGTATCAACTATCTCTATTGTCTACAAATATTGGATTCATGACATCTAAGAGGAGTACTTATTGGATGATCATGCTACCATGTTAATGTAGAATTTGTAGCAAGGTCACAATGAATATTTTTCAAATTTCAAGTGGCATAACGATCTTTTGTGGTTCAAGGGATGAGTCTATTTGATGGATCTAACCAACTTCAAACATAAATTCTTCAAGAGATGCATTCATCTCTAATGGAGGGGCATTTAGTCATATTCAAGACATTTGATAAGGTCCACAAAAGATTTTATTGGAAAGGGATTTTGAATTACGTAAAGGATTTTCTATCTCAATATCTACCATGTCCACAAAATAATGGCTCTTCTATCCTACACAATGATTTATTATAGAAATTATCTATCCCACATGGTAAATGGACTAATATTTCTATGGATTTTATCATATGTCTTATGACTGCCAAGCATGGTTGGAATGGTATCTTTTTCATTGCCAATAGATTAACAAAATCAACTCATTTTCTTCATATGAAAGCTCAATATTCAACCAAACTAAATAGAGTCTATTCAACTCTATCATCACTATTTTAACTCCAAGCAAATGGATAATCAAATGGAGATAGTAAATTGATGGTAAGAGGAATATTTGAGACACTTTGTCCATGATATATAATCTTCATGTGACTAATGGCTTCATCTTGTCTTGCTAAGTTTTGGTACAATAACACCTATCGTATAACCATCGGAATGTCATCTTTTGAGGCTCTTTATGGCTACAAGGTCCAAGTACTCTCTGCTTTGTTTCATGATATTGTTAAACCTCAAGCTAGGAAAAGAGCTAGAATGGATGGAACCACTAATTAAGGAGTGTAGTTAATACTATAAAATATATGCTGATGATAAAATAAGGGGCATGAAATTTGAAGTTGGAGATTGGGTATTCTTAAAGGTACCAAAGACTCAGTATGCCTCTCGTAAAAGTAGACATAATAAATTGGCTCATCAATTTTATGGTCCATATCAAATCACTCAAAGAACTACCACTCTTTCTTATCAACTTTAATTACCTTGCTCTACATGCATACATGATGTGTTTCATTTGTGACAACTTAAGAAATATATGGGACTTGATATTCAAGAGCTTAAAGAACTACCATCCATTGATGAGGACGATTTAATCACCTATAAGCCTGAAAAGATTATTGGATAGCATGAAAAGAATCTAAGGAATCATTCAACCATGGAATATCTCATCAAATGGTGGGGCTTACCAATGGAAGAGCCGACTTGACAACAACTAGCTTCTTATTTGGAGACTTTTCCATGGCTTTTTTAAGAAGGTTCATGACTCACAAAACAGAGGACAACATTTTGTATTACACTCTTGTAGTAAAAATATTTACCCTAACCACATCAACCTTTGATTTTATGTCATGGATAGGTACCTTCTACTATCCTCTACATTTTAATACGTCATTTGTATTAGTTGGAAGTTTCTACCCAAATTTATGGCCTTTTTTACTACAATAGTCCTATTCAAGGCAATCCTGATAGTTTTATAATAGTAATGATGCTTTCTTCTCATGGAGGATTCTTCAATGCTTTCTGGAGAATATTTAGCAACAAATCTTCATGATCAATCTCTTTTCTATGATTCATTTCTTTGGTACTCTTGCCACTCTCAAGTTTTGAGGACAATACTTATTTGGGTAGGGATGGTCTATAATAAAGTAGAAATTTAGCCTTAGCCTTGTAATAGCTTTAGATGATTAGGAGCCCTATTAAAAGGCAAGAGTTTACCATTGTAAGAACTTTTGGATCATTTTAGATTTGAACAATATAGCTCTTAAGGCTTAAACCTCCCACCAGTCCCCCCAATGAGTAGTCTTTGGACACCTTAGCATGAGGTGAGTATCATGCTGGATCTTTTCCATTGTACTTATTCTTCAATTCAACTATGGATTCTTGGCACCATGTGCTACATAGAAATATATATGATGATAATCAATTTTTATAAATATTTGGTAAAATATTGTGTAATTTCTTTTTAGTGGAAGTCTCCTTCATTTAAAAGAAGTGGTGAAAAGATCCAAGCATTTTACTCAAGTTTAGGTAGGAGACATGGCAGATTCTCTCCAAGCACCATGGTATGAGTCTTTCTAGTAATAATAGTAAAACATGTTAAATCAAAAATTTGGTAACATATATATTTCAAGAGCCTATAGCAATTCTAGAGGCAAGAGTAGCTGTAGAGGAAGAGGTGGATCGTGGAACAAAGATTCTAGTAATTCTTGTATTGTGTGTCATTAGTATGGAAGAATATGTAACCCACTGTTATGATAAGAAGACCCAAATGGTTTCATGTTTTTTCTCAATAGTGCAAAAGTTACATAGAGCAACAAAAAGTAACAAATGGTTGCTTTATTGAGTATATAGGCTGAGTATAGAGGTGATTCTATGGCAACACATGAGGTGGTATGGCTTGCAAAAGTTATTGGGTGATTTGGATATGGAGAGAGATGGTCAAATTATCATTCACTGTGATAACATGCGTAGATTACAATTGGCTAGGAACCCTGTGTTCCTTGCTAGGATAGAACACATTGAGGTGCATTATCATTTTGTACTTGCAAGTGAGATCAACTAGCACACAAGATTAGATAGCTAACATTTTTACAAAGGTATTAGGCGTAGAGAAGCTTCAAGGATTTTGAAGCTTACTTAGATTTATAGAGATCAATTGAGCTTGAGGGGGAGGGGGGAGTATTGAGATAGCAAGCTCAACACATGTGTACATGAATGATGGACTATCTTGGGTCCACATATCTCACTTAACATGTTGGTGGTCATTATGATCCCCACAAGGCTACAAACTTATCACTTATTATATTTGATTAGTTATACTGACCTATAGTTGGCATATTATATCACTAGTTGATTAGCATAGTCATAAGTTATGCATTATTTAACTTAGTAGGTCACTTTTCTTTATATTGTATTTAATCTATAATTTTTGTAATTATTGTGTGAGGAAGAAGGTAGAAAAAACTAGCAATAAAATATTTTAGCCTCTATCTCTCTTCATGTGTTCTTGGGTTTCTTCTTGCATATATTGTGTGTGTTCAATGTAGTAGATCAAGTGAGTCCCCCTACCATGTGATTCATGACACCATAGTGTAAAATTTCAGCTATGCTCTACTAAAATGGTATTTAAACTAGCACTATTTGTACCAAATTTGGGAGAGTCATGGACTAAATAGGTCTATCTAGTGCTGAAAAGTTACCCAACTTATTGGACCCACCCAACCCAGTGTTCGATTGTCAAGTTCAAAGCCTCCTACTTTCCTCGATTGGAATCTTTTTTAGTTTTTTGATCAAGCAAAGCATACTACCACACTCTGAAGACACATAAAGTAACTTTCTTTGTTAACCTCAATCTTTAGTACACAACAAACAACACACAAACCAAAACTTTATTTTATAATAGCATTATAAGAACCATTACTCTGTAGAGTGATATAAAATCTTCTTCTTATAGAGAATATTTTTTCCAACCTAGGATAGGACCTTTCAATCCCATCAGATTGGACTGTATGTGATCGCATTGCTTCTGCAAAAACAATAAGGAAAAAAATGCTAAGGAATGTAAGGCTCCACCCACAAGTGAGTTTTCTAACATTCCATAGGATGCAAAGCCATCCATGGTTGATACAAGCCAAAATAGAAGCTAATATATTTTCAATACTTCTCAAAAAAAGCTATAAAGCATTACTTTTAGAGTACTTTTAATATATGCAATGCATATAAAGTATACTTTTTTTATCTTTTGTTCTCCTCCTTCTTTTAAAAATGATATTCTAAAGTATTGTAGTTTTTTCTAACTATATTTCTAAGTAATGTGTAGCTATATTCAATTTTAAGAAGCAAAAGACTTGTATATGTCCTTTTTTTATCATTATGGGGTTATTCTTTGCATTATCATGAGATATGCATGCATAAACAAAAAATTTATTATGAACATTATAAAAATATGAGAAACAATTTAAAATTAATATTTAATTATTACATCTACCATGATTATTATCATCCAATTGTCCATTGTTATTGTGGGGTATAATCACAATCTTAGGTTGGCATGCAATTATCATATCTTTGGGTTATGCAGGTTCCAAGGCTTCTTGAGGTTGTCCTTTAGCCTTGATTAATTCTCAGCTTTAATGACCCCCCTTATTGTTGATGGGAGCATGTACAACATCTTTGCATTACTTCGGGGCCATGGAAATAGCTTTTTGGGTATAGTTTTGAGGAGCATGCATGAATGGATCTTAATATCCAAGTTTGCTACCATCCAAAGATAAATTGGGCTACAAAAAGATTCACAAATTTCTTGGCTGATTTTGACATTGTTTGGACCTTTCGAGGTCTTTTCGGGCTTGATATATAGAAATAAGGCTTATGATAAGTGATTTTGAGTACAAATAAACTTTAAATAATGTAAAATTTGATGTTTGCAAGCATAAAAGAGAAAGAGATTAGCATGAAGGTACCATATTCTTTGGATGCTTGAGAGATTGTGATGAGCACAGTGTGAACTACTCCAAATTGTTAATGGATTTGGAATCCTTGGGTTGAGAAGACCAATATGCTCTAAGGGCTTAGCATGATTCGAAGAGAGAATCCATTGTATTTTTACCTAAAGGGAAAGATTTATATAGAAGATGGAAGAGGAGTCCGATATTCTTTTAGCTTTCTCCTTACTTTTTTTGGAATTTCTTTTTTTGAAGGTACTTACGTCAGTGTGCCTTCCTAAAAGAGTGTCCATATTATCCATTATTTTTTGCTTGTATTTAGCATCTATTCCATTTGCAAGTAGACCCTAGTGTGCACTCAGTATCAAATTTAGGTGATGTAAAATTTTAAAGTACCTAATACTTTGAGAGGAATGTGTCCATACTTATAGCACTTTCTATCCTCAACAATTAATTATTTGATTTTAAATGTAAAGGTTTTTTCATGTTTAGTCATTATGGGTTAATTTTTTCGAAGTATGCTTGTTTTTAATAATGTACAAATATACAAAACCAAAAAGTATTCACATTTGATCAATGAAAATACTTTTATCATAATTTTTTCACATAAATTAACTTGTTTCAGAAAATAAACCTTGTTACATATTATTTCATATGAGTGAAAGGTGTATGCACATTGTTTATTATAGTGTACTGAGTAATGGGGACATGACATCCTCCCTCTAGAGAAATCAAGATATCCTTGTCTCAAGAGGAAATGAGGGTATTATTTTGTTAAGGTTTGCCTCATGAATCTAAGTGGTATCCTCTTTAGGGTATTTCTTCCACTATACAAGTTGTCCTTACATGTTTTTCCCTTGTCTCTAGGATCCTTTGGGGTTGCGTTTTCAAAACTTCTAGGGCAAGAAATTGTTCGTCCATTATCAAGTACATGTTTACGGTTTGGTATTACATAAAAACTCGAGTAGGCTCACATGAAATTCATTATGGATCTGTAGATGGGGTGGCAATTCAAGTTTTTAGACTTGTTTTACCATCACTTTTATCACCTTAGATGTGTATGATATTCTTGCCCATACAAGGCTTGAAATGGTGACATCTTCACGAAATATACAACATTCTTTCCCATACAAGGCTTGAAGTGGTGTACAGCAATCTTGCGTGTACAAGGCTTGAAATGGTGACATCTTGATTGTTTGTTGGTAAGTTATATTATAGGAGAATTCTACAAGAGATAGATAATCCATTGTCTTGGTTCTCTACCACAATAAAGCCTTAAGATATCTTACATTGTCTTGGTTCACTACCACAATAAAGCACTATAGAATAACTATGTCTCGATGGCTTAAAACAAGAAAGTCCAAAACTTAGAAGTGGACTTGAAATCGCGATCCACTGATTATGCTCTTTGGTAATGCATGCAATCTAAATTTTTCTTTGATAAAGACTCGAGCAATATCAAATAACGAATGAGTTATCTTGACTAGATTTAGATTTGTAATTATGATTACTCTATCCACCACTATCATCATGGAATCATATCCATGATCAATATTAACTAATCAAATGATAAAGTCCCTAGGTATGGACTCCCATTTTATTTGTGGAATGACTAGGGGCTACAATTCTCTATGCATTTTTATGAGTCCCTTTGATAAGTCAAGCATTAGGTTACATATCTTAGCACATCCCTTTTCAATCCTAGCCAATGATAGCTTTTGTGAATAGAATTGAGATTTTGGGAATATCTTAGATGTTTGATAATTGGGTTTTCATGAGCTTACCATAAGTTTTTAGCCTTTACTTCATGTCCTTTTGGAACAAAAAGTGATCTTTGTAATATAGACAACCATTACTTACATGATTGTTAGAACTTTCACCTTGAAGTACTTTAGTCATGAGCTCCTCATATTCTTTATCTTGAGAAATAACTTGACGTGCAAGTTTAAGGATATGATTATCAGGTATGGTCATGGTTCTTAAGCTTTGAACCTCAACAAATAGTGTCAAGAAAAGCTTTTAAGCTTAAGTCACTCCCAACAGCATTGCCCTTTCTTGATTGATATTTGATTTCAAAATAGAACTCTTGCAGTGACTTTATCCATCTCCTTTGCATCATATTCATGTTAGCTTGGGTGAAAACCCACTTAATAAATTTATGTTACTAAAGTAAATCTTCTTCACAGTAGATAATATCTCCATAATTTCAAGGCATATATTATTGCAGGTAGTTCAAGGACATGATAGCATAGTTTGACTCATAGGGTCTCAATTTTCTTGAAGTGTAGGCCACTAGTCTTCCTTCTTGTACTAGCATCCCACCAATTGCAAGTGCACTTGCATGAGTGATTATTTCAAATGGGTGGTTGAAATTAGGGAGCTTCAACACTAGAGCAATTATTATATCTTATTTAAGATTATCAAAGTTTTCTTGTTGATCAATAACCCAATCAATCACAATATTCTTGATAGGATTTGATACTATCCTACCAATCTCAAAAATCCTTGGGTTTCTTTGATTGTCTTAGGTATTGGACAATTTGGGATGTCCTTTACCTTAGCAAGATTTATCAAGATTCCACTAGTGGAGATTATGTGCCCTAGGTATTCAATCTTGTCAAAAAAGAATATGCATTTTTCATCTTGGAATAAAGTTAATTCTTTCAACTTGGATATCTCTAGCATGACCTGGGGAGACACAAATTGTACACTTGTAAGAGGGACCCTTAACAAATATATCCCTTTCCCAAAATATGAATAGGACATGTACATCCTCACATCCTAGACTTTCCATTCATGGACGAAAGTGAATACAAGGAAGCTTACAAATGTGAGCCCAACATTAGTGAAATTAAAATATCAATCCGTATGATGAATACTAAACCCTTGCAACTTCCTTCAAAAGAATTGAGCTAATTGACTCTAAACCATGAGATCATAGATCTAATTTTTGGAGCCGAACTAGTATCGAACTAGTATCCAAGCAATTGTATACATGTGCTTCATGCCATAAAGATCAATAAGAAGAAGGATCGATCTTAGGCTCTATAATGACTTCAAAGAACTAAACTAGGTGATGGTTAAGAACAAGTATCCTATACTCAGGATTGATGAACCTCTAGATTTCCAACACAGAGTGAAGGTTTTTTTTAGAATAGATATAAGATTCAAATATTACCAAATCTGAATGGAGGAAGATATTTCAGATTGTGCCTTTAATACTAGATATGATCATCATATATTCTTGGTCATGCCATTTGGATTGACTAATGTTCCAACTCTTTGTTTCTACATCAGGCCTATTGCCCCAAAAAACCAACTCATTACCCAAATCCTTAATGGGTCAAGTATTTTATAGATAGGGGTGGCCAATAAATATCTCATGATCCACACCCCTCACAATCATTAAGTTTATTGTGAACTAAATCCCCACATATCCAATAGGGCAGTCCTTTAACACTCCAAATGATCAAACGTTGTTGCCATTGGCCACCATGACGTTGAAGCGCACACTCTATATGGGTGGTTTTCCTCATGCCTCAAGCACAAATTGGTTGACTATTCCAACTTCCATGCCTATGTCTTCGATTATCTTTTTTATGAGTCACCTCTAGAGCCTCCACCAAAAGGATAGCATAATGTTCAACTCCTTTCTAGAATGTGTTGACTTTGACTACACTTGGAAAAGGGGTTGGTGCTTCAATATCAGTGTTCTTCTTTTGCACTATGTATAACAATGGTTCATGTGGTTATATCATTCTCTCTATTGATATTTAAATTCCTCAAAGATTAGAGCCATTCTATTATCAATACCCATAGTGGCATTGTCATGCTGGTTAAAATCAACGTGGAAATGAAGGTAGTTTTTATCTCATTAAACTCAAACCAATTACTTGTATGACATTGATCTTGCCTTCTATCTATCAAACTTTGGCTTATTCATTTTTTATTGGATTCAAGGCTAATCTCTTTGTGTCATGCATGAATCTTGGCAAGATGATGATATCATGTTGGATAGTCCCACAACACTCACATCACATGAAAATTCAAGCTCTTACTCTATTGCCTGAGCCTCTTGCATCCATTTCTTGACTTGTGTTGCCATCCTCATCATATATGTCATATGGGTTGGTATAATCATCTTTCTCCTAAATCAAATATTCCATAGAGTGGACTAGCGCATTGCTTAGAGGGTGAGTCATAAGTGGGATAGGGGTTGTGGTATACTAGAAGGACTTATTTCAACTCTTTGTGTACCAAGTTTAGCTCAAAAAGGACTATCAAGGCTAGAGGTAGGATAGTAAGGTGCCCTTTCTATGGTGGATATACATTGCTATTGTATAAGTTTGTATAAGGTAGGCATATAGGTGCTTTAGAATAGGCTACCTCATGCTCAAGGCATCCAAAATTTTTGCACACTTGTGGGAACATTTGAATGGAAGATGATTGCCTCCATAGTACATGCATTAGATGTTTTGATGGTAAGGTCAAAGTTGCTTCAAGTGCTCAATGAGCTTAGTTATCTCTATCTACTATTACTTAAAATTGGAGAGGAATTCTTGAGTCATACTTAAGTTCTAAGCTACTTGCAACATCATTCCCTGACCTATCTCTTTTATCATAGTTTCTCTTTTCAATGTAAGTCATCAGTGCACATGGCTTTGCCAAGGCCCTATTGAGATTAAGACCATCCAATGTTGAGTTGCTAGCCATGGCTTCATAAATTCACTCACTTTATCTACCTTTCACAAAAGCATTGGCAATGTACTTAGCATTTTTCCTTTTAGCACTAAGAATTCATTTGTATAGGCTCCAGATCTTGGAGATGTAGCCTCATAATATTTCTCCTTCTATTTCTCTAAGTTCGTAAGCCATATGATGAGGTTGTTTGCATATCCATCTTTAGTGATGTGCATGATAAATAGGTCCTTGAGAATGGATAAATCAGACTTTTCAATAGAGTCTCCCAGTGAACCATGTCCTCCCCTTGTGACCTAAGCTTAGTTTAAAGCCTTGCACCTTCTTTTTTGAGATATCGAGCTCCACTCATGATATGCCAGGGTGACCATTGTGCATTTATGTCACCGACTTGTTAGTTGCAAATGTGGTTGGTACACCGCCCATGAATAATAGCTAGATGACAGCTATCATTATCTACTCTAGTTCATGGCTCAGTTAGTATGCCACCTTAGTTAGTTGAGTTTGGTTTGAGACCCATATATAGGGTTCTTCTATTTCTTTGTACTAGAGTTCTTTTTGGCTTACGCAACTAAGAAGAGGAAAACTATTTTCAGCCTCCACCTGTGTGTGTATTCCCCCATTGTGCAAGCAAGAAAGCTACAAGTGAGACTCCTTCCTTCTCTCCCACAATCTTGACATGGTATCAGAGCCTGGTTCCTGGTAAGGAGCTCAAGAAAGCAAACCAAGTTCACGGTGTTCTGGTAAGAGGACCAGTGTTGCTTTCATTTTTCAAGTTTGGGAGCAAGTCTCTGCAGGTAGCATAGCCGAAAAGTGCAAGAGTGCATTTCGGTGCCTGTTTTGGAGACGGAAGTTTTCCACACGCACTCAGGAAAAGGCCCTGTTTGTTGAGATATCGAGCTCCACTCGTGATATACCAGGGTGACCGTTGTGCATTTATGTCACCGACTTGTCAGTTGTAGATGCGGTTGGTACACCGCCCATGAATAATAGCTAGATGACAGCTATCCTTATCTACTCTAGTTCGTGGCTCAGTTAGTATGCCACCTTAGTTAGTTGAGTTTGGTTTGAGACCCATATATAGGGTTCTTCTATTTCTATGTACGAGAGTTCTTTTTGGCTTACAAGGAAAACTGTTTTCAGCCTCCACCTGTGTGTGTATTCCCCCATTGTGCAAGCAAGAAAGCTACAAGTGAGACTCCTTCCTTCTCTCCCACAATCTTGACATGGTATCAGAGCCTTGTTCATTCTAAGGAGCTCAAGAAAGCAAACCAAGTTCGTGGTGTTCTGGTAAGAGGACCAGTGTTGCTTTCATTTTTCTGTTTTGGAAGCAAGTCTCTGCAGGTAGCACAGCCGGAAAGTGCAAGAGTGCATTGTCTCAGATTGAGACGCCCTTCGCAGTGTAGCAAGAGGGCAATATATGCTGCGGGAGAGGACTTTAGCCCTAGGTTGCTCTGTTTTTTTGATTTGAGGCCATTTCGGGGCCTGTTTTGGAGGCGGAAGTTTTCTGTACGCACTCAAGAAAAGGCCGTGTTTTATGCTGTGCGACCACTGCTCTACAGGTTGGTGAAAAGTTACTATAGAAATTGCATTGTATGCATGTGCGCAGAGACATTGGGAGTTAAAAATCATCCTTGTTGCCTGTTGATGCAAAATCGTCACTAGGAAGTGACTGTGTGGTCAAATACCACTTTCGTCAGTTTTGTAGATTTGCCCTTGTGAGGCTGAAGCTGTGTTCTTTGCAGTGACAGAATTTTTTACAGTGTTCTGTAATGGCATCTGATTCTCTTTCACAAATTGTCACTGAAAAGCTTGACAAGAACAACTTCCAAGCATGGAAGTTTAGAATGACAAATTTCCTTATGGAAAAAGGATATTGGGAATTCGTTGCAGGAAATGAAGAAGGACCAGTTCTTCCTGATGTTCCCAATCAACAGCAAATGCAGGCATTTAAAGCATGGCATGAGAGAGCCAGGAAAGTTATGTACTGGCTGTCTATCAGCATTTCAGACTCTATGATTGTGCATATTCAAGATGCAAGTATGCCAAAGGAGACATGGGATACTTTATCAAAAATGTATAGCACAAATACGCAAGCCAAGAAAATGCAGCTCAAGCAAGAGTTGCATAATGTGCAAAGAGAAAGTATGGGCATCAATGACTACCACATGAAGGTGAAGAAGATTGCAGATGCACTTGCTTCCATTGGGTCGCCAGTGGAAGATGATGATTTAGTTTCTGTGACCTTGAATGGTCTAGGAAAGGATTATGCACAGTTCCGAACATCCATTTCCGTCCGTGAAAGATTTCCTGATTTTGAAGAGTTGATTTCTCTTCTAATTTCTGAGGAGCAGAGAAATGGTGGTGCATCTTCTTCAGGAGGAACTTCAAAAGAAGCTGTCTTCTACTCAAATGCTGGAAGAGGTAGAGGCAGAGGTAAAGGAGGCCGATCTGGAGACTGTGGTAGAAATCAGAATATGCAGCAAACTCAAGAAAACTAGTCCTATGGAGGAGGACGTGGTAACTCTAGAGGCAAGGGAGCCAAAGAGGTCGTGGTGGATGGCAAAGAGGCCAAAATGCAAACAACAATGTTGAATGCTACTACTGTGGTAAAATAGGTCATATGGCTAAAGACTGCTATAAAAAGCAGAATGACATCATGAATGAAAAATTACAACAAGGAAATTATGCATCTTCTAGTAGACAGGGTGATGACAGAAATGAGCATTTGTTTATGGTGCAGCACATGACCAATTCTGTGGCAAGTGCAGAAGAAAGCAACGATGTGTGGTATGTTGACTCAGGTGCATCAAACCACATGACAGCTCATGCAGAATGGATGCAAGATGCAAGGAAAATGGAAAAACTAGGATTTGTGGAGATTGGTGATGATACTGCACATTCTATTGTGCAGATTGGAAAATTTCCTTTGTCTATGCAAGATGGGAAAAAGAAATACCTGTCTAATGTATTTCATGTCCCGAATATCACCAAGAACCTAGTTTCTGTTGGTCAAATGATTGAGCAGGGCTTGCAGGTCAGATTTAATTCTCATGGATGCTTTGTTGAGGGTATGAAAAATAAAGATCGCTTGATAGCAAAAGGAAAGAAGAAGGGCAGAATGTTTACGTTGGATGCAAACATGCCTGAATTGAGTGCAGCAATGTTTGCACATGGGACCTGTGTAGTTGCAGATATTGATATCTGGCATAAACGCATTGGTCATGTTAATGTACATCGACTTAAATCAATGCAAGCCCAAAATATTGTTGCAGGATTGCCTAAATTCAAGGTTGCAGAAATGCATAAGGTATGTGAAGCGTGTCAATTTGGAAAACAAGCAAGGAAACCATTTCCTAGACATGTTCAACAAAGTAAGAAGCCATTGGAATTAATCCACTCTGATGTGTGGACTACTAAAGCTGCATCTCTTGGAGGCTGTCATTATTTTGTCACTTTTATTGATGACTATAGCAGAAAAGTTTGGGTGTATTTTATGAAAAAGAAATGTGAATTTTTTGGGCATTTCAAAACTCTTAAAGCTATGGTTGAAAAAGAAACAGGCCTACAAATAAAATGCCTAAGGTCAGATGGAGGGGGAGAGTACCTCTCAAATGAGTTTGCAAGGTTCTTGCAGGAGCATGGCATAAAGCAGCAATATTTATGTAGTCATACCTCACAACAAAATGGAATTGCAGAAAGAAAAAACAGGCATATTGGAGAGGTATCTCATGCCATGCTCAATGAAAAAGACCTGCCAGATTTTTACTAGGCTGAGGCAGTTGCTACAGCAGTCTACATAGTGAACAGGACTCCCACTACAGCAATACATGGCATGACTCCAGAGAAGAGGTATACTGGTAGGAAACCAGATATTTCTCATTTGAAAATTTTTGGTTGCATTGCCTATGTTCATGTTCCAAATGAGTTGAGACCCAAGTTGGATCCAAAAGCTGAGAAGTGCATCTTTATCGGTTACTCTCTGTAGAGCAGAAAGGGTATAGATGCTATAACCCTTCCACTCGTAAGTTTACAATGAGTAGAGATGTTATTTTTTATGAGATGAGTAGCTGGTATAAACCAGTAAATGTGATTGATGATTTAGATGCACAAAATGGTAATGCTGCACAGAATTCACAGCAGCAGTCACAACATATTAGTGGACGTGGAGTATCCTCTAGCAGTGGTTCACATTCTTCGCCATGGACAGGCAGATTGAGATCAGGACAATCTCCTCAAAACAATGCAGATAGTGGTATGCAGGTTTCACGAAAAGGAAAAGAGAAGGTAGATCAGCCCATGTTTGATGTGAATGCAAGTTACTCTTATGTGGATGGTGAATCCAGTGGCTCAGAACAGAGCATTGATGATGAGTTGGGTATTCCTTCTATTGTTACACCTGGAGTAAGGAAGACCAGGGATGTTTTGAGAGCACCTGGGAGTGAACCTACTTTGCGCAGGTCTACCAGAGCTAGGTATCCTGTGGATAGGCTGAAAAATGATGGATTTACAGCCATTCACTATGCCTATATGGTCAAAGTGATACAGGAACCAGAACCCACTTCATTTGAGCAAGCCATGGGAAAAGAAAAATGGGAGAAAGCCATGGATGAAGAAATGGATGCCTTGGAAGCAAATGCTAAATGGGAATTGGTACCTTTGCCTAAAGATAAGAATGCAATTGGTTGTAAGTGGGTTTATAAGGTGAAGCACAATGCAGATGGTTCTGTGAACAGATACAAGGCAAGATTAGTAGTCAAGGGGTATGCACAAACATATGGCATTGATTATGAAGAAACATTCAGTCGGGTTGCAAGGATGGCAATTGTAAGAGCACTCATTGCTGTGGTTGCATCAAAGGAATGGTCTTTACATCAGATGGATGTAAAGAATGCCTTATTGCATGCTGATTTGCAAGAAGAGGTATATATGGAGCAGCCACCAGGTTATGTGCATGTTGTTCATCCTGAGTTTGTTTACAGGTTGATGAAAGCCTTGTATGGCTTGAAGCGAGCACCTAGAGCATGGTCTGACAAGATAGGACAGTATCTTGTCACTATTGGCTTTCAGATTTCCAAGGCAGATTTCTCACTTTATGTGAGAAAAACAGAGAAAGGTATTATGCTGCTTGTCATTTATGTTAATGATTTGATTATGACTGGTGACAGTGATGAAGATATCCTTCATGTGAAAATGCTATTGAAGCAAAAGTTTGAGATGAAGGATTTGGGAGAACTGCGCTATTTCTTGAGCATTGAGGTGATTAGATCACCAAGTGGGATACGGCTCTTTGCAGAGGCAGTATGGATTGGACATGCTGTCCAAATATGGGATGACAGGCTGTAAGCCTATTTCAGTTCCTTTAGAGCAGAATGTGAAGCTGAGTGCAGATGCAGGTGAGCTTCTGGAAGACCCTACTATGTACAGACGCATAGTAGGAAGTTTGATTTATATGATTATTACCAGGCCAGATTTGAGCTATGCTGTTGGATTGGTAAGTCAGTTTATGCAGGCTCCAAGGAAACCGCATTTGGATGCGGCTAGACGCATACTCAAGTATGTGAAGTCTACATTGCAGTATGGACTACTTTATGAGACTGGGGTTCAGATACAGTTGCATGGATACACTGATGCTGATTGGGCTGGTAGTATTTCTGATAGACGATCTACCAGTGGATATGTGTTCTCTTTTGGGAGTGCTGCAGTCACTTGGAGCAGCAAGAAACAGCCTACAGTTGCCTTGTCGAGCACAGAGGCTGAGTACAGGGGTGCAGCAATGGCTGCATGTGAGGTAGCTTGGTTGCATAAGCTACTTTATGATATGCATCAACCTACAGATGGGCTAGTTGTCATTTATTGTGACAACATGAGTAGTATACACTTGGCAAATACCCAATCTATCATGCTAGAACAAAGCACATTGAGGTGCATTATCACTATGTGCGGGAGAGGGCTTTACTAGGTCTTATTGATCTAGTTTATGTCAGTATAGAGGATCAGGTAGCTGACATATTTACGAAGGCATTGGGCGCAGAGAAGCTGCGCAAGTTCAGAGACCTGCTTGGTGTGCAGGAATTGGGATTGAGCTGGAGGGGGAGTGTTGAGATATCGAGCTCCACTCGTGATATGCCAGGGTGACCGTTGTGCATTTATGTCACCGACTTGTTAGTTGCAGATGCGGTTGGTACACCGCCCATGAATAATAGCTAGATGACAGCTATCCTTATCTACTCTAGTTCGTGGCTCAGTTAGTATGCCACCTTAGTTAGTTGAGTTTGGTTTGAGACCCATATATAGGGTTCTTCTATTTCTTTGTACTAGAGTTCTTTTTGGCTTACACAACTAAGAAGAGGAAAACTGTTTTCAGCCTCCACCTGTGTGTGTATTCCCCCATTGTGCAAGCAAGAAAGCTACAAGTGAGACTCCTTCCTTCTCTCCCACAATCTTGACACTTCGAGTCTAAGGTGAGGTTATGGGCCTCATAGACCTGCTATAATTACTCTATAAAGATGTAGAGGTCATCCTTTGATCTATATTTATTTAATTCATGGGCTATTAAGGGATTTTAACTTCATTGTTTGGAGCCAAGTGTGGCACTCGATCCGATGACCAACATGTTGGCCATGAGAGCCCAATCTAGAGGGCATTGGTATTGTTAAGTAACTTCCTCTACACTAGGTCACTGATTGAAGTGCTCCAAGATTCTACAAGCATAGCATTTAGATGTATTTTACCAATTTCAGGTTTTGTTTTCACAATTTCAATCAATCACTTAATTCAATCGACCCTATTTGTGCTCTCATGATCAATTAGGCTCTCTTTCTTTTCAAATCCTTCATAAAAGTAAGGAGGGGAGGGGGAAAAATAAGTCGAGGGAAGGATAATTTATTTATTATATATTTGAAATACTACCATTTTGGTATTCAAGATAATGCACAATCATGAAATACTACCTTTGGAAGAAAACGTAAAGAGATTCAAAGAGGGTCATAGATGAAGATAGCCATAGATTTGAGAGGGCAAAGCAAAATACATAACATTATATAGAGCTTGCCTCTTTAAATAGGCATATGAGTACATTTGATACATTGTATTTGTTGGGGTAAAAGGTCCTTCGGCCTGCCCATGTACAATGACCGCCCATATTCTTTATTCATATATATATGAAAGTGCAATAAGGCTATCATAACATTGTTGACAGCACCTACATTGTGTGTGCTCTTCTCTCCCGCATCTCCTGCATACAGAGCTCTTCTCGACATCTACATGAGGTATGAGAGCTTGCTTCTCACTTAGTTCTCAGCCATTCTTTGACATGAACACCAAGGTTTCATGAAGAGGCAGCCATAGCTTCCATCATTGAAGCTTGTTCTCTTCACCTCTTGCTTAGACTTGTCCTAGGCTTGTGTAGGCCTATTGTAGGCCTTCATTGGGCTCTTGCTTATCCCCTACCTACCCTGATTTGGCCCCTCAAGTATAACACCATGCTCATGTTTTATTTGCGCCTGTTTGCAAAAATGGCTCAAAAATCACTCTTTTTGTCATATCTCGTGTATTCGTAGCCCGATTTAGGCAAGGTAAGAGTCTAAGTTGGGTTTTTGGCACTCTTCGGATGCAATGGTGATGTCATATTTTCCAAATTCTAATGACAGAATGTTCTACAATAGATTTCAGGTCTGAGACAGCATGTATTTGTATGCCTATGGCTTATGTGATGCTTCTACTTATGTTTATTGATACTGGATCACTTGTGGATGTTATGCCTCTTATGTGAGACGCATTTGGAGATGATTTAGCTCAGCCATTGACTATTTTGAACAGTCCCAGATCTGTCCAAAATAGGGCAGCCACCTGTTACTTCAATTTTATGCTTACAGATATCTTGGCATTTAATGCCCTATTATGCCCACTTGGTACCTATACATACGAGAATGTATGCCTATGGTTTGCCTATGGATTTGAGCTTGTATTAAGCACTGATTTGCTCAGTTTATAGAGGTTATATGCTACTGGAAACTTTAGGACTGAAGCTATTTAATGATTTGCAAAGTTATGCCTATTGTGTACAGGGTGCTCCCAGCTACTTGGGTTGATGTATTCACGCATTTGGATGATGCTACATGGTTCTTCTATGCTCCGAAATCGTTTTGAGCTGAGATTAGTTCTCGATTTGGGTTTGACTGTCACTTCTTTGCAGCTAGCATTTCATCTATGACATGGTTTATGCCTAGGCTACCCAGTATGGGTTATGATGTCTTAGTGAATGCTTTATGCTTTGCTTGTGGATGGTAGTTGTTTGAGCTCGTCTCGACATTCATTTGAGTATTCCCTTGAGTAGTTGGACATTGACTTGGCTTTTTTTCATTATGACGATGTTATATGGGATTTGATACTCTGATTATGGATCTTGGCTATTACTTGGATGCACTTACAGGTATTGAGCAGTGAACTACTCCCTTGTTTTGGCGGTTGCCTATTGAGCTATGATTGCTCGTTTGCATTTGATATGCGAAATACTTACTAATCAGTGGACTTGGATAGTGCTTGGGATTTATAATTATGGTCGTCCTGCTTCTCTGTTGTATGGCATCTATGCTATTTGGACTGCTTTTGCCCGTGTATGTCAGGGAGCAGTTGATCTTTATGGCCACCTATGTATGCACATGGTCTGCTGCTATGTATTTTATAGAGCCTCTTACCTGGATGATTTTACACAAATATTTGGGCTTTTATTGGAGCTTGATTCTTGCAGGTTTATTTGCCACCTGCCTTTCTTGGCTGGACATGTATGTTAGTACATGATATAAGACACTGCAAAGTTATATATATTCCTATATTTCGGGGATGCTTATGCATTTATGGCTCCGAGACATGATTATGCTTTTATGGCTTCGAGCTAATGGTTGTGAGCTACAGTGGTTAGATATGTCATGCTTTTATCTGCTAGGCTTGTCTATGTGGGAGCTTTTGCATCCGTGGTTGATGCCTTTGTGTTCTCCCCTTCTGGTTTGGATGAGTCCCCTTTGCAGTATGCTATGACAACTTCCAGCTCTTCTAGTCATGCAGATAGTCCTCTTGATGAGCCTATTCTCTCTTATGAGAGTTCCCCTGATTCTTTGAGCTCCTTGGATGTATTGGACAACCCTACTCATGCTATTACAGAGTAGTTGTCCTCTTCTACAGGTTTTACAAGTTATGTTTGATTTCATTGTGGAAAGATAGGGCATGTGAAGTGTAAATGCTTCAAGTGGATTAGAGAGCAAAAAAGATTGCGACACACTAGACATGAGAGAAAAGCCAGTGATATAATAGGTGAGACCATTTGATGCTAGGAGGCATATTCCACGGTGGATTCCATGCCACGGTGGATTCCGTGAGGTTTTATGGTGGATTCTGTAAACTTTTATTACCGGGGCTCATACACAAAGTGGATTCTTTGTGCGAGAAGTCGATGGGGACGCCTATCCTTTTTGGGCATTTTGTTAATTTTATGTGTACATGGGTGATTTCATAGCGGGTGATTCCGCAAAATACATATTTAAACTAATAAATGTTTATGAGTTTAGAGTGCGCACTCGTGATAAATTAAGGTTAGGATTGATTTCTAACCAATTTATTTATGTAGCTGAAGACTGCTAGGTATTCACTTTTGTCGGTTTAATTGTATTATTTTACTAATGATTATGAATGCTTCAGTTGATGTGTAGAGATAGCAGCGGTGCAGTGGAAAGCATTGGAGAATAGCGTGTATTCAAGTTATCGTCAATATTTTGATGGGCGCATACCTTAGGCATGGCGCCTATATTTTGTCGCGCTTATTTATCAAGGCGCTTGATATTTATTTATTATTTTTGTATGCGCATGGGCGCACGATTTAGATATTTGTATTTGGACATTGTATTTGGGTACGCCTGACTTCTTGGGCACCCATTAGCTTTAATTCTCTATTTGGCACAAAAGCAAACTCAAAAGCTAAAGCATGCTATTTTGTAATTTGGGCTATTATTTGAGCTTGAAGATGATTAATATATGAAATACATGCTTTGTGGAGCGCTCACACAAGGCATGGGGGGAGATTGCACCCAATTGGTCTCTTGTTCATGTCATGCAAGCTTTCTACATTGATTTGTGTGCATAAAGTAGAGTTCTTTTGTTCTTGGGGACATTCTGACGCTCACTACGCGCGCTTACGGCATCCGATTTGTGCATCAGTGGTATCAGAGCGAAGCTGAGATCGAGAGCTTCCAATCGCTTATCATTTTGCGCAAAGGCGGAGCTCCTGGAACGATCGAGCTCTACAGTCAGTTTCATCGCGAACAGCCGATACCGGTGTATTCCTAGTGGTCAAGAACCCCCTTCTGCACTCTCTGATCGCGAAGGACTGGCCTGAGGAGGCAAAGGACCACGTAGACATCTCCTTCTACAAGTCGTCTTCAAACAGAGACAGTAAGCTCCATAACTAAAAGCTTTAAAGCTTTGAATTAAAGCTTAGTAAGCTTAATAAGAAGCTTTAAAAAGCTTCAACCCAAGAATTCGACGACTGGCGGCAGCGGCATGTACTCATCAGAATCGACGGCGCAAAAAACAGCCCCCCTCCTAAAAACGAAATCGACGGCAATTCAGATTTTCTAAGCTTAGTTACTTAAACTCTTAAATCTACTAAGTTTTCCAAGTCTACTAAGCAATCTCCAAGTCCTGTAAGTCACAGAAGTCATAAAAGACTTACTTCAACCACTCCCATAAAGACTGTTCATACACAAAAGCACAGAAACCGTTTATTGCTCTCTGGAAGACCCTGTTCCTATTTGCAGACTTGCTGAACCAGTTTCAGCAAACGCAGAAGTTCATACGTAGTTTCTACGAAGACAATGAATACCGCAATCGCAAAGGACAAAGACTATAAAAGCCAAACAAAATATATAAGCCTTGTATACCCGCCTTTGAGCTACGCTCATCCCGCTAATCAGATTTCGAGAGTGTGAGGTCTTTTGGACTTTACAGGATGACGGAACAAAATATGGACGATCTTATGGGCTGAAGGTGATTTACCCGAACCAACAATGGAGCAAAAGTTGGATTTGATTATGATGCAGCTTGATGAAGAACAAAGAGCCCGACAAGCTTTGCAAGTTCAATTGGCCAATTTGCAATGATCTACCACCAACAAAGATGGACCGCAACCCGAAGATCTTATACGATGTACCATCGATGCGACGCTTGAAGCCCAATCCATCTGCAAAGAAACAAAGATAAGTAAAAGAAACTTCAAATTTCACACTTTTAATGGATCGCGAGATGGAAAGACTGTACTTACATTTATCAGTCAATTTGATAATTACTTCCATGAAGAAACATATGCTGAGAAAGACAAAATTAAATGTGTCACCAACCATTTAGTTGATCGAGCATCTTTATGGTGGACTGTGGTCCGCAAGAGCATTGATTGTCCCACTACCTCGGAGAGTTTCCAAAAGAAGTTTTTGCAGAATTTCCTTCCTCCTCAATTCCATGAAAAAGCCATAAAGCAATGGGATATTCTACAGCCAAGAGATCATGAACCTATTTTCCAATACACTGAACGTTTTTGGAATGTCCTACTGCAACTATGCATGTTCGAAGATGTATCTGAAGCGACTCACAAATGCAAGTTTATGTCTAGTCTACTTGGACATTATTATGCTGAAGTCAATATGTTCAAGCCAACAACCCTTGAAGATGCAATTTCCTTGGCTCATGACACTGAAGACAAGATTCGCGGAAGAGACAAGCATCCACAACAATTTCAAAAAAATGGTAACTATGGTTCCAAACAATTCAATTCAAATTTTCAAAGATTCAATCAAAGTCGTTTTCTTCCATCTTCATTCCGTAAGTCTTGGACACGACCACTTGCTTTGCCATCAAATACCAATCCAAACCCTAAGGCATCCTCACAACCAAATCCCAACATTCCTAAACTTCCTACTATTACCAACAATGTATCTAAAGCTAAACCCATAGTTTGTTACAAATACCATCAACCTGGACATCTAGCGGCGAGTTGCCAAACCAAAAAGCCACCTGTCCATATCAATTATCTTGGAGCAATAGAAGATGAAGAACGTGAGGAAATGCCTAACTTTACAGAAGATGATGACGACATTGGTACTACTTTGGATACTTTGCCAGGTATGCCAACTCCACATTCTTTGTTGACAATGAAATGTTTTGTGCATGGTAAAGAAAAGATTATTTTACATAATGATGGTAGCACACATGATTTTATTTCTGCAAAGTTAGTGAAAGAATTGAATTTACAAACTGTTTCTACACATTATCGCATTAAAGCTGCATTCCTAGGCACAAGATATAATGGAACACAAGAGGTGCATAATTTAGAAATTAAAATTGGTGAATATACTGAAAGAAGAAATTTCCTAGTTGTACCTTTGCAATCTAGTAACATTATCTTAGGAATGCCTTAGCCTCATCAATATAATCCTGACATAGATTATTCTATGCATTCAATTAAAATTTATTTTCAAGGAAAATAAATTACGTTGCATGATATGCACGCTTCTAATAATTTTCCACTGCTTACTCATACTCAGGCTAAATGTGCATTACGTAAAAGTAGCAAATCTTATTTAATATGGGTGAATGAACTTCAAGCTAAAGAAAAACAAATGCATCCTAGGCATACGCAATTTCTTGCTCAATTTCAAGATTGTTTTGCTGATTATTTACCACCTGGACTACCACCTTCACGACCTGAAGATCACAAAATAGATTTAATTCCTGGTACATAACCACCATGTAAAGCACCATATAGGCATAACCAAATTGAACATAAAGAAATTCGAAATCAAATAGAAGAATTGCTTAACAGAGGATTAATTAGACCTAGTAGTTCTCCATTTGGTGCACCTGTTTTATTAGTAAAGAAGAATAATAATACTTATCGCATGTGCATTGATTATCGTGCCCTAAATAAAATTACTATTAAGAATAGATATCCAATTCCTAGGGTAGATGATCTTATGGATAAACTATAAGGTTCTGCCATATTCAGTAAGATAGAGCTTAAATCTGGTTATCATCAAGTAAGATTGGATAAATCTGATATATTCAAAACTGCATTTAGAACACATTTTAGACACTATGAGTTTCTAGTGATGCCTTTTGGTTTAACTAATGCACCTGCTACATTTAGTTGAATGATGAATCGCATATTTCTGAAATATCAGCATTGTGTTATAGTATTCTTTGATGATATATTAGTATTCAATAAAAATGAGAATGAGCATTATGAACATTTGTCTTTAGTTTTCAAGTTGTTAAAAGACAATCAATTGTATGCTAATCTAGAAAAGAGTGAATTCTTTCAAATAGAAATTGAATATCTAGGACATATTGTTTCATCAAAAGGTATTAAGGTTGACCCTAAAAAGATAGAAGCAATTTTAAATTGGCCCATACCCAAAAATGTGCATGAGTTGCGTTCTTTTCTAGGTCTTGCTAGTTTTTACAGAAACTTTGTAAGAAATTTTTCATTACTTGCATTACCTTTAACTAAACTTTTAAAGAAATGTATTGTTTATAACTGGTCTGATAATCAACAAAAATCTTTTGATTTATTGGAACATGCATTAACCCATACTCCTGTATTACAACTACCTAATTTCAATATACCATTCTTCTTAGTAGTTACTGATGCTAGTGGATCTGGAATAGGAGCCATCCTTATGCAAGATAATCATCCCATAGCCTACTCTAGCTGTAAACTTAAACCATCTGAACTTAAATATTCTACCTACGATAAAGAATTGCTAGCTATAGTACAAGCCTTACGTCAATGGAAACATTATTTAATGGGTTCTACATTTATGATTAAAACTGACCAACAAAGCATTAGACATCTCCTTAGTCAACCCCAAATATCTTACAGACATATTAAATTGACAGCTTTCATTCAAAGTTTTCATCCCCTTATATAATATCAACCAGGAAAAGAGAATGTTGTAGCCGATGCTTTGAGTAGAAGACCGACAATTCATAATATTTCTATGATATCATTTGATTCCCTTATCCCTATGAAAGATACTTATCATCAGGATATTACTTTTCAAGTTGATTAGAATAAATTAGTTGCAAATAATTGGATTCCTATTGATTCACTGTCTTACAATAATGGATTCATGTTTTATGAAAAGAGATTATGTGTAACAATTCCATTTCGATCTTTTGTTTTGCATGAGATTCATTGTCCTCCATATCAAGGTCATAGAGGTATTATATCTACTTTGCGTACATTGACTGAAGATTTTTATTGGCCACATATGGACACTAATGTATCTAACTTTGTTTCTGAATGTTTAGTTTGTCAACAAGTTAAAAGACACCATGGTAAACGATATGGTTTACTAATGCCACTATCTATTTCATCACGACCATGGGAACAAATTTCAATGGACTTTATCACTGGTTTACCTAACACTAAAGCTAACCGTGATATGATTTGGACTGTTGTAGACAGGTTTAGCAAACAAGCATATTTCATTCCATGCAAGAAAACTTTAACTGCATCTCAAGCAGCTCAATTGTTTTTGAAAACTATTTTTACTAATCATGGATCACCAAAAGTTATTATTTCTGATCGTGATTCTAGATTCTGTAATAATTTTTGGATTACTTTGTTTGCTAACTTAAAAACAAAGATTGATTTTTCATCTGCATCTCATCCGGAAACAAACGGTCAAACAAAAGCTACTAACAGTACTATCTTAGATCTTTTACGTGCTTACACTATTTCAAAACCACACACATGGGATACACATCTACATTTACTTCAATTTGCATATAACAATACACCACACACAGCTACAAAGAAAGCACCATTTGAAGTTATTTATGGATATAGATTGCCTACACCTGTTGTATCATTATCAAACAAAATTCAAACTGCTGATGATATTGCTAACATGCATGCCACTATGTTTGATGAAGTTAAAGATATGATTGCCAAAGCCTAGCAATCATATACAAAGCAAGCAAATAAGAAAAGACAGGCCATGAATTTTAAAGTTGATGATTATGTTTGGTTACGAATAGAAAAATGTAGATTACAAAGTGTTGATAAACACCTAGTTGTGAAATTAGCACCTAGATTCTATGGACCATTCAAGATCATACACAAAATCAATGACAATGCATTTAAACTAGAACTACCACAACATTGAAAAATACACAACACCTTTTATATTAGTTTATTACGACCCTTTAGAGGCCAATTACCTGTACACCCTGTTTATGAAAACCCACCTTTGCTAGATGATGAGATTGAAATCCTTGAGCCTGAAACTATTATAGATACTGACTTTATGACCACTAGAACTGGCCGTAGATATTCTAGATATTTGGTCAAGTTTAAAAACCATCCTGTTGAAGAGGCCCAATGGATGCACGCTAGAGACTTAAATGCTTTCCCCACTCTGTTAGCTCCACATTGAGCTAATAGCAATTGAGGACAATTGCTATCCCACCCCGGGGGTATGATGCCAGGAGGCATATTCCACGGTGGATTCCATGCCACAGTGGATTCCGTGAGGTTTTATGGTGGATTTCGTAAACTTTTATTAATGGGGCTCATACACAAAGTGGATTCTTTGTGCGAGAAGTCGATAGGGACGCCTATCCTTTTCGGGCGTTTTGTTAATTTTATGTATACATGGGTGATTCCATAGCAGGTGATTCCGTAAAATACATATTTAAACTAATAAACATTTATGAGTTTAGAGTACGCACTTATAAATTAAGATTAGGATTGATTTCTAACCAATTTATTTATGTAGTTGAAGATTGCTAGGTATTCACTTTTGTCGGTTTAATTGTATTATTTTACTAACGATTGTGAATGCTTCAATTGATGTGCAGAGATAGCAGCGGTGGCAGTGGAAAGCATTGGAAGATAGCGTGTATTCAAGTTATCGTCAATATTTTGATGGGCGCATACCCTAGGCATGGCGCCTATATTTTGTCGTGCTTATTTATCAAGACGCTTGATATTTATTTATTATTTTTGTATGCACATGGGCGCACGATTTAGATATTTGTATTTGGACATTGTATTTGGGTACGCCTGACTTCTTGGGCGCCCATTAGCTTTAATTCTCTATTTGGCACAAGAGCAAACTCAAAAGCTAAAGCATGCTATTTTGTAATTTGGGCTATTATTTGAGCTTGAAGATGATTAATATATGAAATACATGCTTTGTGGAGAGCTCACACAAGGCAATGGGGAGAGATTGCACCCAATTAGTCTCTTGTTCATGTCGTGCAAGCTTTCTACATTGATTTGTGTGCATAAAGTAGAGTTCTTTTGTTCTTGGGAACCTTCTGATGCTCACTATGCACGCTTATGGCATCCGATCTGTGCACCACCACTGTTGATAGTGGTATGGTGCATGTAGTTACCCATGATTATGCAGCTAAGCCTAGACTCTTGGCATCGTGTTACCCTGCAGATTACTTGCTTAGTGATATGGCCTATACCTTTGATTGGCTTTTAGACAGTATGGCACTCTTGTCATATTACTCCGCATAGAGCTTGGTTCTCTTGTTATAGGGAGGTTGACGGATGTATTTCTTTGGGCCTTGCACAGGATTGTCATGTTATTGGTAGAGGGGATATCAACTTGGCTTTGCCAAATGGGTCTTTTCTTATGCTCCGTGATGTCTTGCATATACCTACGCTCAGTAAGAGCCTGGTCTCTATCAGTCAATTGCATGGTGCAAGATATTATGTCTCTCTTGGGGATACTTCATGGAAAATCCATCATGGTTGCTTGGTATTAGTCAGAGGTGCTAGATATGGTAGTGATTATGTAGTGCATGTCTCTCATGTGGGAGATTCTATGGTTGCAGTTATGCAGATACCACATGCATTGTTATGGCATTGTCGCCTAGGCCATATACAACACATTGAGATGGATGCTTTATGTGATATGGGCTTATTGCTGCCTACTCTTCCCCATGCTACTTGCCCTCATTGTACTTATGGTCCGTGCAGAGCCTCTTTGGCTTATGGCGATCATGTAAGGCATGCTCCTCTAGATCTAGTCCATGTTGCAGTATATGGACCTATGCCTTCCTAGTCACTTGGTGGAGCGTCATATTTTGTGACCTTCATGGATCATGCTACCCACCGTTTTTGGGCTTACCCTTTGGTATGGATTGAGGATGTTGTTACTATGCTTGACAGGTTTATGGATTCTGCCGGTAGCATGCCTAGATGCTTATAGATGGATTATGAGAGTCGTGCTATCTCTCCCAGCTTACAGATCTCTTGTCAGAAATATGGCATTGATTTCTTATGCCCATGGTATCATGGGATTGCTCATGGCATGTGCCTGACTTTACAAGAAAAGATTGCTTCTATGCTTACCACAATTAGGTTGTCTTATGGCTTTTGGGTCGAGGCCCTTATGACGGCTATCTACTTGGTTAATCGGACGTCATGTTTCTCTTTGGATGTTATTACTCTGCATGAGGCATGGAGTGGCATGAGACCCTCCTATGATCACTTGAGGATGTTTAGTTGCCAAGCATCTGTCAATATGCTACATAAGCCTATATCACGCAGATGCATACTCCTTGGTTATGGAGATGGTGACTTTACGGCTTACAGGTTTTGGGATTTAGATGCCCAGCAAGTTCTATGCAGCCATCATGCTATCTTGTATGAGATGCAGACACCTCTCAGGCCTCTTGATGCGCGTTTAGTGCACTTTATGGCTAATTCTACAACCATATGTCAGTTTTCCGCTTTGTTGAGGCCGCATACTATCTTGAGACTCCATTTGACTTGTGTCCGGGATGCTAGCCCTCTTTCAATGATTGACCTTGGAGAGTCTGTATGCTCTCCATTGTCTTTTATGCACTGCACTGATGCTATGCGCCACTTTGATGCTTTACACCTGTGCACTTATGAGTTGTGTTGCTTGCTTCATGGGAAGCAATCATGGATTGCTCTATTGTCTAGAGCTATGGGATCACTTATCTCCTAGATGTCATGGACTCAGGGATGCTTGACTCTTCTTGGAGGTTCCCGCCACTTATTGCACAGCTCACTTTCGGATTGGGCATTAGGTGAGATGTCATGATTCCTCACCCTATCTCTTTTCTTTTGTTTTGTTTTTTCACTCCCTGGCCCATTGGCCTTTTAGTGGAAGGTTGTTGGGGTAAAAGGCCCTTGGACCTTATACACAAGAGGAAGTTCACTCAAAAACACAAGAAGGGAGATGGAGCCAAAACCTTTTCTTGTTGGTTTCTTCTTCTTCTTTCTCACATAATACAATGTGCACAAAGTATAGATAAGTCACAACATAAAGGAAAGTGGCCTACTAAGTCAAACAATGCATAACTGACTATATTAATTAATCGGCGCTATAACTATGTCAATCGTAGATAGGTGTGATAACCAAATATAATAAGTGATAAGTTAGTGTCCATATGAGGATCATAATGAAAACTCATGTGCTAAGTATAGACATGAAAACCCATCTAACCAGGCATATCATGGTGGAGTGATCTGTCTAGTTAATTTCATTAACGAAGCTTGCTAACGAATTACATGAAGAATCCTCTTTGTGGGAAACTTCTTAGAGGGACTATGGCCATCTAGGCCGTGGAAATTTGAGGAAATAATAGGTCTTTGATGCCCTTAGATGTTCTGGGCCGCACGCGCGTTGTTCGCACATATTGATCTTGTCATCTCAACACTCTTGCTCAAGCTCAATTGTATCTCTACAACTCCAAGTAAGATTTAAAATTTTCGAAGCTTCTTTCCACCCAATGCCTTTGTGAAAATGTCATCTATCTAATCATGTGTACTGATATCTACGAATTCAATCTCTCCTGGAAGTACATTCTCTCTCAGAAAGTGGTAATGTATTTCAATGTGTTTTGTCCTAGCATGGAACACTACGTTTCTAGCTAACTGTATACTACTTATGTTGTCATAGTGAATGGCAACTGGACCATCTCCTTACATATCCAAATCACCCAATAACTTTTACAGCCATACCACCTCACATGCTGCCATAGCAGTACCTATGTACTCAACCTATGTACTTGATAAAGTAATCGTAGGTTGCCTTTTGTTGCTCCACATAACTACTACACTACCAAGAAAAACATGAATATGTTGGTAGATCTTCTATCAGAACCCAATCTACACCTGTATATCCACCTCAAAAAATTCCATAATGAAAAGTGGACTTCACATACCTCAATATGTGTCTAACTATATCCAAATGAGGCTTTCTAGGCATCTGCATAAACTAGCTAACAAGGCCAATAACATAAGTCGAGTTTGGCCTTGCGATAGTCGTGTAAATCAAACTCCCTACTATCTTCCTGAACATAGTAGTGTCTTCTATCTCATCCCTAACATCAACACATACTCAACTTCACATTTTGCTCCAATGGCACTGAAAGAGGCTTACATGCTGTCATACCATACTTGGACAATATATCCAAGCCATACTACTTTTGGGATAGCAATATACCATCATCACATCTAATCACCTCAATACCAAGAAAGTATCTTAGCTCACCCAAATCTTTCATCTCAAAAAAGTCCTTAACTTCAATAATCCCATTGTCCTATCACCTATAATAATCAATTCATCCACATCGATGACTATGAAGACCAAACATGCATCTTCCTTTCTCACATAAAGTGAGTTATTAGCATTAGAAACATAAAAGCCAATGTTGATAAGATACTCTATGATCTTATCAAACCATATTGTAGGTGCTTGCTTCAGCTCATAGAGCACCTTCTTTAACTTGCACACATATGTGGAATGTTCCAAGTCCTCATAACCTACTAGCTGCTCCATATACACTTCTTCTTATATTTCACTATACAAGAAGATATTCTTGATATCCATTTGCTGCAATATTTGGCTATTTATAAAACAATCACATGTCTAGCCATTATCATTCTAGCAACTAGACTAGATGTCTCTTCATAATATATGTTATATATTTGAGCATAGCCTTTTGCACAACCAATCTAGCCTTATACATACTAACAGAACCATCTGCATTATGCTTGATTTTGTAAACCCATGTATAGCCAATAGCTTTCTTGCCCTTAGTAATGGTACTAGATCGCAAGTCTTATTGGCTTCTAATGCATCTATCTCCTTATCCACATTACTACATCGAGCATGACCAAAAGCATCCTCAAAACAAGTGGGCGCAGCATCCTCAACCACCTTTATCATATAAGCATAATGATAAGCTACATAACCTTCAAAACCAAATCTTTTAATAGGGTATCTAAACTTGCTAGACCTATATACCACTAGACCACTCAATGGAGCCTTTACATTATTATGTGCTCTCTATACACCTACACTACAACATATAGACCCAATAGCGACGTTTAAAGCGACGGAATTATTCATGGAAAAAATTATCCCCGTCATCGCTATTCGCATCGCTATTAGCAATGCGATCGATTCGTCACTATTAGCGTCGCTATTTGCGTCGCTCATAGCGACGCATATAGCGATGCAAATAGCGACGCTAATAGCGACGGTTGCAGAGTAAATTTGCGACGCAAATAGCGATGGTTACAGAGGGGGAAAAAAATAGGTGGCAAGGCATACAGCCCTAAAATAGGTGGCAGGGCATACAGCCCTACCACCCTTCGAGCTATATGCACTAAATATTCTTGCATAATTCATTTGCCAATGTCAGCTACGTCTAATGTCTAAAAATTGTGTATCAGATTATTTTAAAAAAAATGAATCCTTTGATTGCAAAAGCAAGATATAATTAATTCGAAAAGGTATTTCGCAAGGAGCTTTTTCATCACTTGCTTAGGCCCGAGAAGAAAAAGAGATTGTGATTACAAAAGCTAGATATAATCAATTCAAAAAAGTATTAATCAAGGAGCTTTTTTATCACTTGTTAGGCCCAAGAAGAAGAGCTTCACTTCAAGCTTTCATTATAGTCAGAACCCTGAGGTATGAATAAGTCCCATTGATCTTCTGCTTACTCCAGCTTATTCTCCCCCTTCTCAAACTCCATTTCTTGAGCTCAGATTAGTTACTGTACTCCAAGTAGATCCATGAAACAAACAAATTTCTCTTTACCAAGTGATTTGGTAAAGATATCAACTACCTGGTCTTATGTCTTCACATGAAGTAGATCAATCTGTCCTACAAGTACCATTTCTCTTATGAAATCATAATGAATCTCTATGTGTTTGGATCTAGCATGATAGACGGGGTTGCTAGTTAGTATCCATATACACCTCAGGTTGTATACATAACCCTCATGCTACTCCATATATACCTCTTCAAGCAAGTCACCATTCATGAATGCATTTTTGACATCCACTTTTCATAATTTTCAGCCCTTAGAAGTCACTAATGCAATGACTATTCTCACCATTTCCATCTTAGCAACCGAGCTAAAAGTCTCCTCATAATCTAGGCTGTATTGATGTGCATATCCGTTTGTAACGAGCCGGGCTTTATACATTTCCAACGAACCATCTGACTTGCATTTCTCTTTATAAACCCATTTGCTTAAAGACATCGAGTACCTCATCCTTGTACTTCCGAATGTACAGCCATGTGTATCAGTTGAAATCATCTATCCAACTGACACTAGATTCTTGCAAATTTCATTCTGCCATCTGTCCAATCGACAATAGATTCTTGGTAATAGAAGGTACATGTACTACATCATGTAGGCTCTTCTTTCTATCGTCATAGCTGTAGCAGTCTACCTTCCTACTGGTGGGCTGTCTCACGCTCGTGCCTGGTTTCCATCTCCTCTTCTTCTCTAGTGGTCATTGTGCTCTATGGGGAGTATCTGTTGCACTAGAGGAGGCTCCACCTTGTACTCCAGGTGGCGGGCTTTGGCATGAGGCCTCTCCATGGCCGAGAAACGAGGACATACTTGCTTGGTGCCTCCCATGCAAGCTCGAGGAGGGCAAGATGGAGAAGAGACAGAGGTTGGCTTCTCCTTTGTAGTTGTCCCCTCTCTTTTAGTGGATGTGGTGGCAATGGTAGTGGCAATGGCAGCTTCTCTCTCTCTCTCCCTCTCTCTCAATCTCCCTTGTGTTGATTTGTCTCCCTTCTTCTCTCTATACATCTCTTCATCAACAAAAATAAAAAGAGAAGTAAATAAAAGAGAAAAACAAAGAGAGAAGATATAATACATTTACCTCAAAGCTTGAAGAAGAATCCTTTCGCGCTTCTCTCCTTCTTCTTGTTCTCCTTCACAGGTTCCCTCATTCTTCTTTGCAGTTCTCCCCTCTATTTTTGTGGTGGATTGGCAGTGGCAGTGACCTCTCTCTCTCAATCTCCCTTACGCATGTTGATCTCTCTCACTTTTTCTCTCTATACACTCTTCATCAACAAAAAGAAAGAGAGAAATAAAGAAAAGAGAAAAACAAAGAGAGAATAGATAATGCACTTACCTCAAAGCTTGAAGAAGAATCCCTTCGCGCTACTCTCCTTCTTCTTCTTCTCCTTCACGGGTTCCCTCCTTCTTCTTTGCAGTTGTCCCCTCTCTTTTTGTGGTGGATTGGTGGTGGCAGCGACCTCTCTCTCTCTCTCTCTCTCTCAATCTCCCTTGCGCATGTTGATCTCTCTCACTTCTTCTCTCTATACGCTCTTCATCAACAAAAAGAAAGAGAGAAGTAAATAAAAGAGAAAAACAAAGAGAGAAGAGATAATGCACTTACCTCAAAGCTTGAAGAACAAAGAGAAAAACAAAGAGAGAATAGATAATGCACTTACCTCAAAGAGAAAAACAAAGAGAGAATAGATAATGCACTTACCTCAAAGCTTGAAGAAGAATCCCTTTGCGCTTCTCTCCTTCTTCTTCTTCTCCTTCATGGGCTCCCTCCTTCTTCTTTGCAGTTGTCCCCTCTCTTTTTGTGGTGGATTGGCGGTGGCAGCGCTCTCTCTCTCTCTCTCTCTCTCTCTCTCTCTCTCTCTCTCTCTCTCTCAATCTCCCTTGTATATGTTGATCTCTCTCACTTCTTCTCTCAATACACTCATCAACAAAAAGAAAGAGAGAAGTAAAGAAAAGAGAAAAACAAAGAGAGAATAGATAATGCACTTACCTCAAAGCTTGAAGAAGAATCCCTTCATACTTCTCTCATTTTTTTCTCATTCGGGAGTTCCTTCCTTCTCCTTTACACTTGTCTCCTCCCTCTTCATGGATGGTGGCAGTGGCAATGGCCTCTCTCTCTCTCTCTCTTGCTTGTTTAAAAACCTGTAAAATGCTATGCTCGGGTTTTGACAAATTTTTATGAAGCCCCTCTCTCTCTTGTTCTTTATTTCTCTCCATCTCTCTCTTCCTTCCCCTCCCTTCTTCTCTCTATTTCTCTCCCTCCTTCCCTCCCCACTCTCACTCAACTCATCTCATTGCAAAGACAATCAAAGATAGAAAATAAAAAGCTTAAGAAACAAAGATATTGAAAGAAATGTCACCCCACCTCTCTTTATCTCTCTCTCCCCCCTCTCCCTTTACTTTTCTTTATTAACCTTCTCTCTCATTATCTCATTGTTTTCCTATTTCTCTCTCCCTCTCTCTCACTCTCTATTTTTTCTCTCTATCTCTCTTTCTCCCTCTCTCTCTCTCTTCTTTTCGCTCTCCTTCCTCTCTTTACCTCACCCTTCTTTTCTACGTCCTCCTCCTCTCTTCCTTCCCTCTCTCTCTCTCTTTCTCTCCCCCTCCCCTCTCCCTCTCTCTATTTCTCTCCCCCTCTCTCTATTTCCCTTTCTTTGTTTTCTCTCTCTTTGTTTTTTCCCCCTCTCTCTCTCGTTGTTTCTCTCACTCATCCTCTATCCCTCCCTTCATCTCTCATTTCTCTCTTCCTCTTTCTCTTTATTTCCTTTCTCTACCTTTTTCTCTCTTTCTCTCCCTTCATTCTTCTCCCTTCTTTCCTCCCTCCCTCTCTTTCCATGTATCTCTTTGCAAAGAAAAACAAAAAAAGAAAACAAGATAACACAAAAATAAAGCAAGAAGAGGCAATGTACCTACCTCAAAGGCTTGAAGATGAAACCCTTTGTACCTTCTCTTTGCACCTTCCCTCCCTTCTCCATTGCACACTTCTCTTTCTTCTTCATATATAGCGGCGGCGGCATGGTGATGATCTCCCTCTCTCTCTCTCTCTCTCTCTCTCTCTCTCTCTCTCTCTCTCTCTCTCGCAAAGCTTTAAGCTCTCTCGCTCTCTCTTTCATTCTTTCTCACAAATGTTCTCTCGGCGAATGTTACGCTCGGGTTTTCGAAATTTTTTCCCCAGACCGGTGTCGCTAAAAGCGTCGTGTCTCTATTTGCGTCGCTAATATTAGCGACGCAAATAGCGTCGCTAATATTAGCGACGCATATAGCGACGCTAATAGCGATGCATATAGCGACGCAAATAGAGACGCTTTTAGCGACACCGCCTTTTTGCATCGCAAATGGCCATCGCTATTGCCCCATTCCCTTATAGTGCTAGTGTCCTGACTAAAGGAAAACCAAGCTCATCATCCAAACTCTGTGAGCCACTGGAATCTCCATCAAATTCCAAATGACTAGGAGATGCATCATTACCATCTACCACTTTCTTCTTCCCTTTGTCTTTCCTTACAATACTTGTAGATGCACCTATAGATGTGGGGCTACTCCTCAGTTTCCTAGACCAAGGGCTAACTATAGAGGTAGTACTAGATGATGTTTCTAGTCCACTAAGGCTCCGTGATTCTTACTTTTCTTTCTACATATAACTATCACGATCATCATTATCATCCAATGCATCACCACTATATGCATGCCACTTGCTCATCTCATCAAAAGTAACATCCGTGCTCACTTTGAACTCACCTATAATAGGGTTATAATAATGATACTCTTTCTACTCTAAAGAATATTCAATAAATATATATATTTTAGACTTTCTATCAAGATTCTTTCATATCTCATTTGGCACATGACTATATGCAATACAACCAAACACTTTAAGTGTAACACATCGGGCTTCTTGCCTATAAAGCATTCTTCAAGGGTCATCCCATGAACTATAGCTATAGGACATCTGTTCACAATATAGACATTAGTATGGACAACATCAGACCAAAAATATTTTGGCATATTCTTTTTAGCCCATCAATTTCTTTTGCAACTTTTACAATATATCTATTTTTTCTTTCTGAAATCCCATTTTTCTATGGGATATACCTGTAAGTAAACTGTCTCTTTATTCCATTTATTCAGGATACAAATATTTCTAACATGCAAGATAATATTTCATGTCATTTATTGCTCAATTTGAAGAACAAGTTAGTATTTTCCTACAAGAATTACGGGATTGCAAGATTAGAACTGTAATTCTTTTGCAAAAAGAGTGGGATTGCAAGATTGGCACTATATTTCCTTTGCAAGAGTTGGTTGAATATCACAAATCACATAATGCATTCAATTTGTATAATTCTTTTGAAGTTTTACATGAGGTATACTCTATGATTCAATCTCCAAATGAGATTATTCATTGGCTTTTTGTTGAGCTTAGAAGAGAATTGTAGCAAACTTTGCAGCCAATTGAATCTTTGTTTATTTTTACCAATTGATTCAAATAGAGAAATAATTACTACAGCATGAGGTTTCTTAAACGAAGAATGCAATGGATTTTTCTCATTGTTTTGAAGTCATCAATGCTCTTAACAAAGTTGTAGGATAATAAAATTACTTATTTGCATACTCAATTGGCATTTTCTCATGCTTCAAGTCAAGATGTTATTCTTGAGGATCTCTATGCATTAAATGATTAGGTGGTTGATGATTCAATTCAGGCTTATATTTCTAAAGTTCTTGAGAACTTTGATCAGTCTATCATTCAAGCATCTGGAAGTATGCAAGTACTTACAGTGGATATCTATGTAATTCATATTGCAGCAGGAATGGTTGATATTATTCATGTTGATTGGTTTTTTAGCATGAAAGTGATGATTCTGTATGAAGTGGATGCTTATAGCAAGATCATGTTATAGTATTTTATATCAAGAAAGATTCAGAATGACCTGCAAGGACCTAAATTTCAACAAATTCTACAACAGGACTTTGAATTCTTGTAGCAATATCTTGAATTGCTACAGCAGCAACCAAATTTCCTACAATAGCAACTTATATTTTTCATGTGCTTACAACAACAAGTTGAATTTTTACAGTACCAACATCAATAAGTTGAATTTCTAGATTGCTTATAGCAGCAAGCTGAATTTCTGTAGTTCCTAGAATAGAAAAAGGTACTACAACAATCTGAAAAATAGTCAAAGTGCTACAGCAATCTCAAAAATAACAAGTATGACAACCACATGATGATCACTTGTTTTAAGAACTTGAAAATCAGAATATACAATTTGTTGTGGATTATCTTATATATTTCTTTCAAGATGCAATGCCTTATTTGAGATCCAAATTGTGTGGTACATTGCTATGCATTTATTATGATGAAAATGCTAGAGCATCATCAACATATTTTTGAGTCAATGTGGTTATTATTTGCAATTGGAGCACTAATATACTTATTTTATTATAGTTTTACATCTTCATTCTCTATATTATATTATGGACGTCATTGTATATCATGATTTCTCAACCCTGACATATTGCATTCAAGTGGTTATACTATAGAACTATGGCTCATTACCTGTCAACAGTGACGATAATTTCATTCTAGTTATAATGTAAAGAGACATTATTAAGTTTGCAATTAATGGATTTAGGCTCTGAATACTAATTCAAGTTAATTATGATGAGCCACAGAAGGATTAATAGGTTCAACAAGTAGTGGGAGTCACTTTTATGTAAGTCCATTGCCACATCGCCTGAAGCAATAGTATGGAATTCGATGGCTATTATGTTCATTTGCTAGTCTTATGACATAAATAGTTTTCAAACTTTGATAATATTTCATTGCACTTACATTGGTGATATTTTAGTATTGGAAATATTACTTATTTGTCTTGAATGGGAAAAATAGATATCGTTCTTGGTACAAGAAATCACAATCTTAATGAAGGCAATTGCAACCCCACTACAGGAGACCACAGCACCGCTATAAGAAACAAGATTACTGTAGTAAGAAATAGGATTACCACAATAGAAAATAAGGTTACCACTACAACCAGCAAGTTCACCATTATAGGTAGCAGGTTTACCATTGTAAGGAGCAGGTTCACCACACAACCAACACGTTCCCTGCTACATGCATGTAGTAGGTTCATTACTACATGTGAGAGTTGACCTGATATAGGTAAACAATTATCTCATGCTAGGAAGTAGTTATTTGAAGCAAGTAACCATTAATACCATGCAACAAAGTCAAGGGAGAATGTTTCAAGTGATATCTTGGCCATATGCCGTTTTGTAGCAATCTTTTATTTCATAAAATTTGGAGGCCTTAATTCATGAAAATGATATTCTTAGAGAGAAGCTTAATGAATTATAAGCTTAATATGATAGACCTTTGGGTATAATTATAAAGTTGTGAAGTGTCAAGCAGCATGAAAATGCTAAAAATCAATCCTTCTAATAGACTTCATAAAGTTGATGATATACCTTTTGTATCACATGAGTAGCATACTCAAGAACAATCCATTACTAATTCTCTTAATGTTCATGAGCCTCATAGCTCATGAGATTCTTTGTCTATATGGGAGCTTCTTTCTTGACCACTAAGACCCACTGACTGCTTATTGTTTCAAGCATTTCAAGCTAAGTGAAATGGGTACCTCTCACATAGCCATATGTGCTTTCACACATATGAGTGTAGTGAGCTTACCTCCATGCTCAATCGAGTTGTCTCCTCCCTCAAGTACTCTGGTAGCTCCACGATCCAAGGTGCAAGCTCAAGCATCCTCAAGCTCCAAGCTCCAAGCTCCATGCTCCATGCTCCATTGCCGCACGCGAGACAAGAGAAGAGAAGAGAATAAGAAGAAGAGAGGAAAATATGGAGAGCTTCTCCACCACGATCCCTCACCCTCACATACACTCCCTCTCTCAAGCACAAGCTCAAGCAAGCAAGAACAAGAAGAAGAAGAGAAGAAGAGAGCTAGTTTTAGCCTCACACAAGAATGAGCTTCTTCTTCACTTTTTGCCTTTTTATACATAACCCTAATCCCCTTTATGCACCCATCCCTTTTTCGTATGCCCTGCCATTTTAGCCTAGGTCCTCTTTTCCTATTCCCTTTCTATTTGTATTGTGTCTTCACCCATGCCCATCTACATTTACAAATTGCACAGGAGAGAGCCTGGCACTCTCTTACAAAAATTTAGGGTGCACCTTTACATTAAAATGTGCCTTTTCTCTTTTGTGCTCACCCTGAACTTTTAAGGTTGTCCTTGTGCTTTTGGCCTTTTTTCCTCCTATTTTTTCAATCAGCTCAAACACCTTTTTCCACTTTGCCCTACATATTTTTAATTTTCTTTTTGCTTTCTTGTACTAGGGTTAATATTACCCCCCTCCTAGCCGAGTGTCAATTCCATGGCACTTGCGAGCACTTATTGATGAGGACTTGGGTGGTTGCAGGGTTTCCATGTGCATCGATAATGGGGCTTCATGGAGATTGGACAAGGAGAAGAAGCATCACAAAATGGATGTGAGATTGTGGAGGCCAAGAATAGATTGAGTGGGTGGCGAGGGCCTTCAAAGTTGGTGGTTTGCAGATTGTCAAATATACCTCAAAGGAAAAAAAGTGCACTACTTGGGGGGTGTGCCTACCTCACCATGTAGTGCAGGGTGTCTATGCGAGTGAAACTAGAAGTTGGATCGAACCTCAAGCACAAGCCTATGGTGTTTTTCCACACTTGAGGACCCAATTTGTGCACAAGGGGAGGTACTGTGGATGTGACTTAGGGAGACATGACACTCTTTCCCTTGTCTTGGGTACTCTAGCTAGATCTTTCACTAACTGTAGTAGCTCCTTCTGAGGTTCTAGAGGTAGTCCAGGTCTCCATCAATACACACAACAGAAGATCAATGGGGCCACGGTCGTTCTCTTAGCCAATAGATTGCGATTCGTGAGTCTAGTGGCCCTATGAGTTATTGTATGCATTTGGAGCCTACGAGGGTTCCATCTAGCTTGGGTTTAGCCTCCATCTACTGCCCTAGGGTGGGTCCAATTTGGTAGAATCTAGGTTCTACACAACTCGTCTGAGTGACAATGTCCAAGTTCCAGCATCGAAGTTGTAGACTCAAACATCCGAGTCAAATACTCGTTTGAGTCTATCTTGTCCAAGTCCAAGTGGTCTCATCTGAATTCATGTGGATGGCTGTCTGAGACTAAATTAGGTCTGGGGTCTGAGTCTGAGTCTCGGACTCGGATAGTTTTTTGGTTATCGAAGTGGACTTGTGACTCCAATTTTCTAAGTCAGTCGAGGCCAGACCAGCTTGATCTACTTGACTATTACCCAACCTAACTTGAGTTTTGCTATGGGGCTTATTAGTTAGTTCATGCAAAAGCCTTGCAAGCCACATTTGGATGCAGTCAGGAGGATCATGAGATATGTAAAGGGTACTACAAATTATGGGTTTTTTTATGCATATGGAAAACCCCTTAACTTGACAAGGTACATAGGGAATCCTAAGGCTCAATTGACTAAAGCTTCTCGAATAGTAAAAGGGCTAAAGAAAGGATTGCCCATCTATCTATTTAAACTCAACAAGGCTGAGTAGGATAGTGAAGCCAAGGGACAACCATCTTGGCTAAAAGAATATGTAGATGTTTTTCCAGAGAAGACCTAATAGAACCTCCACAAGCAAGGGAAGTAGATCACGATATTCAACTCATTCTAGGCGCCGCCCACATTGCCAAATGGCCCTATTGAATGTCAATTCTTGAAGCATCCGAGGCCGCAAAAGCATACAATGTTCGAGGGCGACAGTCGAGTTACAAAACGACAAAAATTCCCTCAAATACTCCTAACACATGTCCTAAAAATGCAACTAGGGTCCTGACTAGGATCAACAAGCATTAGTTGACACTTAGAGCATACATGTAGGGCTCAGGGATGCGGGAATGTGAATCAATGAATGAATCTGTGATGTTGCCCTGTAGCCCTCTCTCTCTCTCTCTCTCTCTCTCTCTCTCTCTCTCTCTCTCTCTCTCTCTCTCTCTCTCTCTCTCTCACTCTCAATTGAATGCACACAAATGAGCTCACTCTCTGTCCTCTTGGTTGGTTAAGTCCTTTCTCTCTTGCCCTATTACTTCCCCCTTCTATCTCTTTGCGGCCCTAATGCCTTAAAGCTCTCTTTTCCCTGTTTTTTCCCTGTTGTGGGCTTGCTATTATAGCACAAAGCCTATTGTGTGTTTTTCTGTTTTCCTTTTTTTTCCCTCACCTAAATGCATCCAAATCACAAGAAACCATTTACACTACTCCAACCTACTTACCTAAATCCAAAAAACAGAAAAACTTACTTGCAAAGGAGATCGAATACCTCTTCAACTCCCTTACTTCCTACCTATCTCAAGCATTGGTTTGAGGCAAACCCTGCTTCAATGCTCGATTCGGAGCATGCAAGCACTCAAAGCTTGAATGTGTTTGTCTCAGCAAACAACAGAACCAAAATATGGGAGCTTCTCGCTTAATCACCAAGATCCACAGGGACCGCTTATTGTTTCAAGCATTTCAAGCCAAGTGCAATGGCTACCTCTCACATAGCCATGCATGTTCTCACAACTACAAGTGTAGTGAGCTTACCTCCATGCTCGATCAAGTTGTCTCCTCCCTCAAGCACTCTTATAGGTCCACGATTCAAGGTGCAAGCTCAAGAAAGCTCGATCCTCAAGCTCCAAGCTCCATGCTCCATTGTCATGCATGAGACAAGAGAATAAAAGAGAAGAAGAAGAAGAAGATCGGAGAAGATGGAGAGCTTCTCCACCAGGATCCCTCACCCTCACACACTCAGTCCCTCACACCCTCACACTCCCTCTCTCAAGCACAAGCAAGCAAGAATAAGAAGAAGAAGAGAAGAAGAGAGCTAGTTTTGGCCACACACAAGAATGAGCTTCTTCATTCACTTTTTTCCTTTTTATACATAATCCTAATCCCCTTTAGGCACCCATCCCTTTTTTACATGCCCGGCCATTTTAGCCTAGTTTCTCTTTTCCTATTCCTTTCCTATTTACATTGTGCCTTCACCCATGCCCATCTACATTTACAAATTGCATAGGAGGGAGCCTAGCACTCTCTTATAAAAATTTAGGTTACGCCTTTGCATTTAAAATGTGCATTTCCTCTTTTGTACTCGCCCTAAACTTTTAAGGTTGTCCTTGCACTTTTGGCCTTTTTTCCTCTTATTTCTTCAGTTGGGCCACTTTTTTCCACTTTGCCCTATGTCTTTTTAATTTTCTTTTTTTCTTTCTTGCACTAGGGTTAATAGCCTATCACTATTTAGATTTTGTAGTTTCCATCATAATTATACTATGTATACTTATGTTTTGTGATAGTCTTCTGAGTGGATTATGCAGCCGCAATAGATAGCTATAAGTATTCTACTTCTACTTTTCATTTATCTATGTGGCTTACTTTATTGTGCAAGGTTTTGGGTGAGGCATAACCTATCTCACTTGATATGTCTGCCTTTGATAAGGCATTTGACACCATGACATGCAAGGATTTGGATCATGGTTGTGCCAATCATCCACTAGGCTATGCTAGGTGTTAGCCATGGCCTGATGCATTATGTTTGCCCTTAACATGGTTTAGAACCTTAGTCGTAGTAGTTTCATGTGTGAAGGAGTCTTTAGGTGCCTCATGAAGTGTAGTTATATAGGCAATTTTCATATGTGATCTAAAGAGGCATTGTGTGTCTTTCACATTTTAATCATGATCTAAAGAGGTATTGTGTATCTTTCACATTTTAATCATGATCCTTGATCACAACTTGTTGTATGATGGAATTTCTAGATAATCAATCCAATCTAACAATGGGTGCCATGATTCATCTCTTTGTTTTTGTTTCATTTCCAACATACACTCTAATTTCTATCTCTAATTTGTCATTATTAGTATTGTAAAGTGTGGTTCTATGTCTGTTTGTCATTATATCTCAGTGTTTTATTTATTGTGTGATACAAAATTATGCATTTTCTACAATGCCTTAAAACAATATACTCTATTAATGTATGAGGCGATTCGGTCCTACTATGCATTCTTCATAGATTTGGGACTGAAACAATCTACATGCTAGAGCTAATGCTGAAAAAATTTAATATTACTTTAATCAAAAGTGTGGTGGATTTACAAGAGTGTGGTGAGCCTACAATTGTGCAAGGATTCCATGAGATTTCAATGTGATACTTAGCTTCTTGAACTACACTTAAAATGGAGATTTCTTATTATGTAATCTTTTGTTATCATGCATATAGGCATCAAAATATGGTTGGAAATCCTTACAAGCACCAATAAGAAGACAAATTAGGGGTGATTATCTTAAGAAAATTGACTAACTAGAATGTTAGATAACATGCCCAGTGTATCAATGTGGAAAGTAGCAAAAATCATTGTCAACTTTCCCAATTCCTTCTTCACACTTGCACAAGACTATCTAAGAATATGTGTCCAAAAGTTTGGAGTAACATGTAAGTATCGTGATCCTCCTTAAAAAGTCAAACTAATAAGCCATATTCACATAGAGATGTTAGTGAAAATGGAATAACTGAGTGTAAAGGCAATGTGCATAGAAGTGAATAGAGTACATAGACTAGATATTGGAAGTATCGTGATCCTCCTTAAAAAGTTGAACAACTGATAAGCCATATTCACATAGAGATGTTAATGAAAATGTAATATTTGAGTGTAAAGGCAATATGCATAGAAGAAAATAGACTACATAGACTATATATTGTTAGTTGATTGCGGGTAAGAGAGCTAAAAGAAAATGCGCAGTTCAATGTGTCAAGAGATACCAAAGAGGTCACACTGGACCTATGAGAGTAGTGGAATGGAGAAGATAGCTTAGAGAGAAGGGATGCTTAAGATTTTTTAGATTTTAGAAAATCTAATTTTACATTCAAATACAATCTAAAATAAAGAATTTGAACAATAGGTTTATTTCTAACCAAAAGTTGAAATACAAACCTAAAATAAACTCCTGAAATGATGCTTTTCTATTTTTCTATTAAAAATAAATTATGTCACATATACTAATCATTTTGCATTGAAAATCAAGCACTACACTCCCATAACTAATCTCTATTTGAATATAAAATTTAGTTGAAAAAAGGCTATTAAATGAGGAGAGAGAAGAAACTTGAGCAAATTATTTGTGGGTATTATTAAAAAGGAAAAAATGAGATTGGGATTAAAGAGAGAATAGGGTTATTTTACTATTCTTCTCTCCACTTTTCCTTGTCTTAAGGAGATGAGAGAAGGGGGTAAAAGGCCCGAAATAAATTTCATTTTTTCCTAATAGTTTATTTTTGTCATTTCTACAACTATATATCTATTTCATAGACTTAGAAGCTTAGTTTCATATTGTTATAATTTCTTTCACATAGGTTGTGGGATAAAAGAAAAACTTGTTTTGTCACAATATCTCTACATGGGATCCTCATGGGATATTTCTCTCTCATCTTTAATCATTATGTACATAAAGACCTAGAGTGTGGAAACCCAGAAATAAGCTAGTCCAACTTAAATGGAAGATTCAAATATATTTTATAAATAATTGAAATTAGCAATAACACTCACATATTAATTAATCTAACAAAGCTTTGAATTATGCATATTACTTATCTTGTGACCATTTTACTTGAACAGATACATTACTTTAGAAAATCCTTGAAATATATAACCCAATCTAAAGCTTTATTAATATACCACATATAGTTTGGTCTATGATGTGTTATATCAATGGGCTAGTTCTATGAGCACAAGTTTCAGTGCTTATTTATATGTTGTATGAGCACTTCCTTGATTTTTTTCCTTGGTCCTTCAAGTTTAAAATATTTGAATCAACCTAATTTGTAAGTGTCAATTAATTTATTTCCATGTTTTCTTGTTATTTTTCTATAATATGACCCAAGCAGCACCAATATAGATAGTGGTAGGAATCCACCTTTGGCTATCAAGATCAAGATTATTATGTATTCTAATGTCTCTCATTGAAGAGAAGGGAAGTCAGAGACTTGCAACTTCCATTGAAATAGAAGACAAAGAAAAAGACGACGTTGAATGAAAAGTAGATGTGAGAATAGCAAATTGTGTGCAAAATGGAGGAAGGAATGGCACTTTATTAAACTATTTAAGATTTTTGCCAAAAAAAATACTATACTAGAGGAAAATTATTTTAGCATAATATTTAAAATTTTTACGTAAAACATAGGGAGACTACGAGGGTGTGTGGGGTTAACAAAAAATTCCACTATTTAGCATCTTAAACTATTCGAAAGCCTCTTGCTTTCTATGCCTCCACAAATTTATGTCCCAAAAACACCTTAAAATTCTTTATTTTATGAATTTTTAAAAAATTCTATCTAAAACTTTACATTTTCAATTTTTACTATAACGGTAGCTCTCCATATATTGGTTGAGAGCCTTTTTCTCTCTAAAAGGAAAAGGCAATGATTGTACTAATTTTATTGATCCAAATTACATTATGTAAGCCTCAAGTTGGATAATTTATGTCATGTAAGTTACAAAACATAATGATTCATTTACTTTGAAATAAGATTTTATAATGAGTGAAGTATTTTACCTGATTTTACCACGTGGATCATTGATGTAGATCAAGATATAAGACCTAATGATGTATTTACTTTGAGATAATATTTAATTGATAGGAGAAATATTTTATATAATCATACCATTTCTAGAACTCCATTTACCATAAATTATGTATTTACTACAACCATGACCCATTCATTTATGAGAAATAAATTTGATAATAAATTTAATATCTATTTGATGAGAAGGAAATTATTTTAGATATAGGATATTTTGTGTTTGGTTTTTACCCATGACATTGAGTAGGGATTTTTTGTAGTTGATTTATGTGGCAATGAGAAGTTTCATAGCATACATATTACTCTCTCTTCTCTCACCTCATGATCAATGACTATTGGATCCCAGATGTTTGTGATGAAAAACATGGCTACTAGCCCATTAAGGTGGTGAGGATGGCCTTGACTCGACAAGTGATTGTGTAAGAAATTTCACGATGTTGTCTGGCTATATCAAGAGAGCTATGCATATTGCATTATGGAAAACTTGGACTCATGTTTAGTGCATTGGTTAATTCAAGGCATCATTGTATTAAAAATATTTTATATGGGGAGATGTAAGAGCATTTATATATGTTTTCATTATATGATGACCAATTGTTGCATCTAGAAAAGAATTGATTCTTTACATGCTTAAAATCGTTGCAATATACAACATTGATTGGAAAATATAAAAATACTAAACATTAACATTCTAAAATACAATTATGCAAGTCTTGGAAATATTCATTGTATAAAGATGGAACAATGACCATTCAAAGTACAGAATGCATAGTCATACACTATTGGTTAGGGAACCCAAAAGGACCTCATATGCAAAGAATGCATCTAGACTTTTTTGCATGTATTCTTTGAGCTTTGCAACCATTGCACTAGTTGCATGTCCTTGTCAATGATGATTGAGGTGATGATAATTCTCTTGGTATGGATGACCACTAGCTATGTGTCCTCTAGTAGGTCCACCAAGTAATTTTGGGTAGCTACTTGTAGTGTGTCCATGCTTGTAGAGGCTCACCAAGTATCTTTGCTAGTATCAATAGGCACAAAACCAATAGTACATGCTTCTCTCTAGAATCTTAAGAATCATTTCACACATCAAGTTCTAGAATTGCATCTTGGGAATCAAAATCTCCACTTACTTCTAGTGCTTCTTAATCTATCATAGTGTGACTATGCTAGGGTGCCACTTCCTCTTCCTTCATTGTTGAGAGGTGGGGTGGGGGTGGGGATGGGGATGGGGATGGGCTATGATTGAGATTAAGGTTAGTTATCAAAGGAAGTTGGAGTGCACTTGGAGGTATACATTTCAATAGTAATGTCCTACATGCATGAGATAAAGATACTTGTCAAATTCTTTCACCCTCCCAACCCTTTCACCGTCCCTACTCTCACCATCACTTCTAAAGTTTGACTTCAATGTATAAGGGTGTAATATTTGGGCATTGTCTACTTTGTGCATGCCATGGAGGAGAGAGTGAATATAAAACATACGCGAAGATGGAAATAAGCTCATCTTAGTGAATTATTAATTTTAAATATAAAATTAAGGTTTAGAGTTTCTTAATATTGATGCAAAAAGGTGCGACTTTTGAAAACTATCTAAACAACCATTGGCCCTTTGTCAAATCAATGATCAATACTGTATGCTTCACATTGTCTTGAAGTGCCAAATAATTAGGTTTTATTATGATGATCATAACTTGTTTAATGGTTACACGAAAAGCTGTAAGAATTTCCAATGTTTAAATATTTTTCTTGAACTATCAAAAATAAAGATCAAAATATCTAAGCATTTTCATACATTGAAGCACCTCATGCTAAATTTAGGTGAGCATCTGAGCAAAAAGCTAATAGAAGGAACTAAAGTACATCACATACTTATATGAAAGAAACTAAAGCCAAATTTCAATTTGTTGTATCCACCTAACAAGCTTCACCTCATTAGGAATGATGGTGATATATCAAGCATGAATAGCATCTATTTGGCAATTGTTGAATATGTTCACTACTACAAAAGCCTCCATTGTAACTTGAAAGTGCGAGAATGGACTCAACTATAAACACTCTACTCTTCAAGTTATATCTCACATGAAAAACCTTCAAGATTTAGATCTGTAAAGATCTTGGACAATTTTTCTTATAAGTGTACCAAAAGAAGCTCTTAAAATCAAGAGGTCACTTATTGCTTTAGTTCATGGTCTCCATCTTCTCTTGCATCTTGGTAGCTCTGCTTGTCATTATTAAGCATCTTTAGGTGCTACGTGAGGGCAAGGTCATAGTGTTGCTTGAGCTATAAAGGGGAGGTGGAAGTGAATGTGGTGGCAGAGGTGGGGGTGGAGGTGGAGGTGAAGGTGGAGGTGCAGCCTAAACTCTTGAAATATGATCTCTATTTTGTTTAGGATTGTTGAATCAAGTGGCAAAACTACTATATGCACCATGACAAGGACATGGGAAAACTTTGATAGGAAGGTTCTTGATAGATTGGTTTTGACAAGGAGTTGATGAGCCATGGTGGTGAAAGAGGAGAAGAAAGAGATAGAGAGATAAATGAACAAGTTTCTAGACACAAATAGGGACATTACTTTGGTAAGAGTCTACTCTATAAAGGTACATTGGTTTAAAATTAGCACAGTGATGCCCTTGTAGGCGACACAATAATGCACTTGAGTGCACTAGCACATACTAATAATGGTCTCTATGAGGAATAATCTAGCTAGAATTGATCGAGTAGATCCACTAGGCTTATGATCTCGTCCTTGTAAAGAATGAGTATGCATTGTAATCTTAAATAATAGGGTGTCTACTTTGCTAAAATGATGAATATAAATGCACAAGAAGAAATATTCAAGATATTGGGAGACTTGATCTACGTTTAGAAAGGAGTAATGATATGCATCACTGCCACATTATGACCCAAAGTATGCAACTAAGGAAGATGATGCCACTTCATACTATGAGAAGTCCACTATATAAAAGTTTGTTGTTCTTTTTGCATTAACACTAGTCTTGTACCTTTTGTCGCAATTTGGGTCCTTTATGAAAAATTGCACTTCTCAGCAACGAGAAAGACTAAGAAAAAACAATTTTAGGAAAATCTGATCAACACAAGATAATAGTTGAAAAAAATAGAAAGGCAAAACAAGCTAGGAAATGTATATTTCTATATCCATCTTTGAGGCCATTTTTGTAAAAAATCAAAAACTTTTAATGCTTACAAGCAAAATCATCTCAAAAAGAAAATAACCATGCTAAAAAGTTCATGAAAAATACTTTGACATGTATAGCATGTATTCTCATTAAGAGAATTACAATTAGATAAAAATGGTCAACTTTTTTAAAAGCTCCAAATAGCATTGTTGAGTGCTTTTTAAACTAATTTTCATGCACTTTTGAAAATCCAATTTTTGTATAAAATAGATTTCCACTTGAAACTTATTCCAAACCTTTTATTCTTCTATCTTATAATATTGGTAAAGTCTCATCCAATTTTAATATCATATGCGTATGTTATTTAAGATATAGTGAAATAGGACGTGAGCCACTAAGGTGGCTTACAACCACTTTTGCAACAAATTACAAGACTCGTGCTAAGATTTTGAAATTTCCATCTCTTTCGGCACATATGTGAATTTAGAAAGCTTTCTTATATTTTCATGAAAGTTTAAAGAAGTGCTTAAAACATGAAGATCACGAATAAATTAAGGTTCATAAAAAGTAATATCTGACTTTTTAGGGAATCTTTCAAAGTATTGCACTATTTCTTCTAAGATGCACTATTATTTGAAATGTTTATGATTATATTTTGATCTATAAGAATGTATTTACTACATTATTATTGAAATTGTGACCTTCAAGGGCTTCACTATATATAAACCATTACTATGATATGCATTCCAATCTAAACTACACCCCTTATCTTCAAACTTATCATGAATCAAACACACATTTTCCTATTCAATCTATGAACATCCCCATTAAATAATACCGTTCATGTCAAAGAGGTCTAAAAAATAGATTTTTAAATCCATTATTATTGAACCCATGTGATAGACTTACACATTTATGAATGACCCCTTGACTTAGAACAAAAGCTTGTGAATGTAACTAACACTTGTTATCTAAGTCTAGAGCACATGATTGGATAGAACATCTACACACAAAATGCAATACAAGGTTTCGAATGCAAAAACTCATAATATTCAAATTTGTGTGTCCTTTGAATAAGAAAATGGTTTGCCAATACATAATACACAATCTTACATCTTGTGGCCATTATGCTCACAATTACATGAAAAAGGGATCTTTGTCACCATACAAGTGCCAACAACTAGCCTCTTTCCTCCCCTCTTCTTGTTTGTACTATACAATTGTGTTAACTAAGCATTCATAACCTTGAGAGAACTTTGATGTCCAAACCATTTGCAATAGAGTCTTCAACTAAGCCAGTCAATAGACAACATGCGATATAATAGAGTTTCTAATATAAAAACCCTTAAAGTTCACAATTTCTTGTTCCCTAAATAAGGGAAAATTTTGCCAATATGTATCACAGTTTTACATTTTATGGATGTGATACTTGCAATGACATGCAAAGGGGACCTTTACCACCATAGCAGTGCCAACAACTAATCCCTCCTCCCCCCATTATGTTCGTACTATAAAAACTTTCTTATAACTATTGAACCATTCATATTAGTGAGTCCACTATAAGAGAAACTTCATTAAATGTTAGACTATGAGCTTGTTAAGGTACTTTCTCAAGTATGAGGATGCCATAGAAGATGATGACACTCTCTTGCCTTTGTTTATCCCCCTCTATGTAATAATAAAAAGGATACCTAAATGAAGCTTGATAATCACAATAATGGCTCTTTACATGCATGTGTAATATGCTCTTAAGGCAAGTGCATTTCAATAGGTCATTATGATTTTGACAATTGGTTGGTCAAATCATAAAGTCAGTTAAATGAAGAATAGAATTCACGAATTTTGAATGATTAGCATCAAAGTGACTAGAAATTGGAGATATCAACACAAAAAGCTCATTCAATTTAAAGTTCTCACATGGAAGAAGGAAATATATGTGACCTCATTCAAGCACTCCCAAACATTACTTCATCATCGGAACTACAAAACTTATTTAAGCAAAAAGGCACTAATTAATGTATCCAACCTACTTAGAGAGCTTGCAAGCAAAATAGTGTCATGAAGTATGCATGTTATATGGCTCATGCTACCTACTAATATCACAATCAATGAACTTATACATGTACGACAAGTTTTGAAATCCTAAAGTGGTATATCTCTCATTATTTATTTTGAATAAAGACTAGGTATAACTTGGGAGAAGTGTAAATGGCACCTTTGCAAGGAATATATTTAGGAACTTTATTGCATTTTGAACTTAAAGTCTTTCCTACTTTTGAGAATAAGTAGATGCACTTATAGACCTAAATATCTCGTAAGTTGTGCCAAGTTACTTACACATGAAGGTTTCAACATAGGCGTCATTGTATTCTTGTAATTTGATTCTTCACTCATCATGGGATGTGCTCTACTAGTTATGATATGATGTGATTTGTTAAAAGCTCATGTGCTTTTTGAAGTAAACCCTTTCTGCAAGAGGTCCTTAATAAAGCACACCCATGGACCTAGTATCAAAAGTCATGAGTTGGTGCATGATGTGAACTTTGAGAATTTCAAGAGGGTGCTAAGAGCGATGATTTCCTATCTCATTATGTGGTTGACTACATGATTTAAATACAAGGATGATGATGGGAGGAAGTTACTTGTACATGAGTCAAGAGCTTGTAGATTACGCAACATGTAATTTTTTAAGTGTATATGGATAATGGAAGGACCTATTAAATGGGACCTTCAAACACTTGATGAAAGAGAGCTTCTTTTAGGCACTTGCTTGATATCATGAACTTGGGAGGATCACAACATACACTCACATGCATGCACACTAACTCATGAAAACATGCATGTGCATGTAGATGTGGACACACACATGCATACTCCAAAGAGATAGAGATGTGGATGATCAATGACATGGTTAAGGTGGCATTGCCATACCTTGGACCATGAATTATAAAGAGTCTTGTGAGCTTGTTGAATTATAAAGGAAGTATTTCATGTAAAAGCAAACAAGCACGTGAAGTGGTGAGGGATGGATTCAAGAGAATTAGTTATCAATTCTATGTGTCTTCATGTGCATAAATATACTTCGTTTTTGTAAGTTGGCATTCGTTTGCATGAACAGATTTGTTAAGTAGGCTTGATCTATATCCCTCTAGATGATGGGAAAGCAATTCAACTTGATGAACTATCTATATGAACATTCTTAAAACTCACATGTGCATGTCTTTGGCACAACACACTCGCATGTGTGCAATATATGCATTATCCTTTTCTCTCTCTTGGTTCGTATCCTCAAAATGCAATAATGTGAAGCCCTTGTGCGAGGGAGAGCTGATGGATGCGTGCAAAGCAATCTCCTTTAAACATTCATGTAGAAGTGAACTCGATTTAAGTGGTTTTTTGGCAGGGAGTGGATAGGGAGAGTGATGGTGTGAAGCATGTGAACTTTGTGCTAGGGTGAGAGAGAGAGAGAGAGAGAGAGAGAGAGAGAGAGAGAGAGAGAACTTGGTGGGAAAGCAATGATGGAAGGAAAGGACAATGGGACCCTAGGCTTGAATTCATTTTCCGTTTATAAGAAGCACACCCACCCTACGAGAGTTCTACAAAGGTTTTTAATAACAAAGAAATGTTTAGGGGAGCGTTTGCATAGTGTAGTGGTGGGAGGGGATAGGTAATATGTTAACACAACGCAACAACTAATACATGTGCTTGTTGCGGATGCGAAGTGGGAGTGAGAGACTCTCTCTCTCTCTCTCTCTCATCTGCTTGATCCTCTCGAGATGTGTGAGAGGAGGCCAGTGAGTGCGCGCCACGCGGACCAACAATGCACGGGCCATCCACTAGGAGACATGACCCTGGGTAGGCCGGCGGGCCCCACTATCCACTCACTCACCCTCTCTCCCTGCTCAGTCGGATGCGGATGGCGCTCTCTCTCTCTCTCTCTGTGTCTCGTACTTGAGTGGCTCGTAGAGACTCCATGTGACTTACGAAGTTGGAAGCAGACAGCGACCAGCTGCCCCTGTCCCAATTTTTCAAACCAATTTTATAATCCTCAAAAGGCCGGTTTCTTAATCTTTGCAATTTGCCAACAGAAAAGCCCCACTTAGGTACAAAAAACACGAGTTGAGGGAAACTCTACGACATATGAGAGAGAGAGACACACACACACAAGAATCCTAGCCATATCGCGTGCAATTCGTTTGATCCCCCCGCCCCCCGCCCCCCCCCCCCCTTCTCTCTTCCCCCTTTCAGGCCAATCCCACCACCACAAGATATGTATTTGTAGAGCCTGTAAAAACAAAAAGAAAAAAGGAACCACGTACTCTCTCTCTCTCTCTCTCTCTCTCAGAGAGAGGACTGACCCCCTCCTGTGGTCTCGCTCTTGGGCGGTTATTATTCTTCTTCCATCTACAGCGATGGATGGATGGCGATCGCAGATATAGTGCATGCATGGATGGACATGGAATCTTTGGGGGTAATGCAACGTGGGAACCCCAAAAGAAAATACATATTTTACCCACATACGCGCACACAACCTAACTAAGCTAGACATACAAGTCACCCAACTTGGCTTCAACAATATTACCCCTTCAAATTTTTGCACATATATGACTCACGTAGTGAAAGTAATCCACTATCCTCTCCACAAGCATGATTGTAACTACTAGACTAGATTTCATCGATCTCTTCACATTGAGCCCACCACCTTCTTCACATTGAGCCCGCCACCTGCTCCTCCACAACTAACCATTCCATTCAGGTCATGTTCAAATGAGCTTAAAACTAATGTTTGGTCTCAACTCATGGTTTGAGCACACATGGTCTCGGTGGTTATATAAAAGATTCGTTTTCTCACTCTCCCTCATCTGCATTTCTAACTTTAAAAAAAGGAGACAATCATCTTCTTTAAGAACATATCCTCTACATGAGCTCTCCTCTTAAAGGCCTAACATCCAAGCAAAACACTCAACCCTCCTTTGGTTGATCTTGCATAAGGTTGTCTACACTCCTAAACTAGGATTGGGATGGGTTTTGGATAGACTTGTGTATGTATGGAAACTAGCTAGTCTATTCCTCAATTTTAAATCAAGTTTGAAAGAGCTTTTGCTTGGGGAATCCTATGGTCTTCCCACAAAGCTAGTTTCCTTTAATTCATTCGAACATAAAGAAATGATGCAACAAAATGGTTTCTATTTTTCTACCACCTTGATATGTTTTATTTCCTTTCTCAAAAGAAACATTAGGATCTCATCAAGGCTTCTCTCTATTTTGACTTGTTAGTTTTGTGGATACACCAACTTACCTTTGCTCAACCCTCATCCCAAAAACCAACTAATTTGTAACTAGCTTTTGGTTTTGTGACTCATGAAGCATGGCTGGTTGGTAAACGATATGTCTTTGGTTCGAACCCCCCCCCCCCCCCCCCCCCCCGACTATGCACGGCCCACCCCCTGCACACAATCTTGGCAAAAACAAGACAAAGGGAACAACAACCATTTTGCACATTCAAACTACATAACCATTACAATGATGACCATGAGTTACTTAGTGTCTTGTTCTTTATTCATCCACTTATTTGCCATTGATAAGCTCAACATAAGTAAGTTTCAATTACATGGGAATTTTTGCAAGTATATGTAAAATAAATTACCAATTGACTTTTAGGTACATACATTCTATGGTTACTATAAACCTACAAATGAAAATAATTAAGGTATTGAGGTCATTCATAAGAACTTATTTGAAAGGCTATCAACACATTACAAAGGGGCTTCACCGATTGAATCTATCTAGATAATGAGTGAACAAGCTACCATGCATGTGAATGCCTTTTGTTGTCAATGAAATGTGCGACATGCATAGACTCTACCTCCCACTTAATTCAAGTTCCTTTGATGGAACTCTACGGGAGGCATAAAGTAGTGTAGTCCCTATCCAATTGGTCACATATTGTAAAGCAATACCTATCTACTTGGCCTCGTGTTGTAGGGTTCCTGATAGCTACATGCAAGCACGAGTTTAGATTATACCCATGTCATATATTCGCTTGAATATTTAGCTCAACCCATGAAGTAATTGATGTTTCTAATTGCATCTAGAAGTATTTCAAATGTAATTCAATAGTTGAAGTACTCTTGATGTTTTGTCATGCAATCCTACCTTGGAAGATTTTCACCAAATATTCTGTGTAAAACTTGTCACTGTCACATTGTCGTGTCTTCATTTTACCTTATCTCATGATTTCTTTTGTACATCGAACTAGATCGATCACACACACACACACACACACACTCTCTCTCTCTCTCTCTCTCTCTCTCTCTCTCTCTCTCTCTCTCTCTCCCCCTCTCTCTCTAGCTCAAAGAACATTTTTAGCATGAGACTAAGATGCAATTTGAAGGTGTTCAATTGTGCGTATTGAAAACATATGCCACAAGTGGGTGCTTGTCATTCCATAGACTAAAGGTCTTCCATGGTGGTGTATCCCAATTGTTCTTCTTAAAGTGTCATTTTCAATCAATGGAGGGAACCAGTGTTGAAAGGCACAATGAGTTGTTCGGATTGGAATCCATCATGCTAGAGAGCAAGTTATTATAAAGTACGCACACTAATTGACCTCACACATCCTCTTCTAGCCTACATAGCCACATAGAAGACCATCTACATTTCCCCCATAGCATGATTCTTTGGGTAGACTCATCCATAATGAGGTATGTACTAGTGTTATGAGTGATGTGATGGAAGATGTGGATGGGACTTAGAGGGACAAGACAAGGGGGCTATCAAGGCACATATGTGTGACACAAAAATATGTGATGAAAAGGGCACCATAAGGGGTTTGAAAAGGATGGCAAGTGAGGGTAATCTTGGAGCTTCTTGGCTTTTGCAAAGGGGATTTTGATAAGGCGAAGGGGGGGATCAAAATCTCTGGCGAACACATGGGGGCACACATGATAATCCGGTAAATTAAGGGCAACCTGAGGCAGTCACGATGGGGAAGGGGGGCCTCAACATGGTCTCACGCGTCCCGAGGCTCTTCCCCACATGGCAAGGGCATCATCACTGAAATATACTACACACACACACACTCTCTCTCTCTCTCTCTCAATTATAATGTCCTTCACGATCGCACACCCCGCGTTTTGCACACAGGTCTCTCTCTCTCTCTCTCTCTCTCTCTCTCTCTCTCTGCGAGTCTGCAGACTGCCTGTCCACAGCTCCAGTTCTTGTCGGATGGCAGTCCTGACCTAATCGTGCGGGTGGGTCAGACAGCCTCTCACAAACATTGCCATATCGAGCAGGTGCTCTTTTTAATCAAAGTGTAACAACAATAACAAAGCAACCATAAATAAGATGGCCACGCGTGATTGTCTCCCCCAACTCAGGAAATGACCAGCTTTTCTAAGAGCTTGGAACTTGGATGTGCCCCAAGTGCCTTAATAACAACTCCATATCTCTTTTTGGTGTAATAAATTCCCTTACTGGGTCCCACCATTCAAAATTGGGCAGCCTCCGGCTTGGGCCAATGGGCAGCCACCACTTTTAACTGCCCATCGTTGCCCCAGGCCCCTATTGGGTCCCACCATTCACAATTGGGCGGCCTCCAGCTTGGGCATTTGGCTGCCCATCCTTGCCCTCGGCCCCTTTTCTATGGGCATCTAAAGCTAGAGCGATAAAGGAGAGAGATAGCAATACACGTTTGTATGTGCATGCATGCACATGTGTGTACGTATGTGCACATGTGTGTGAATACAACTTATGTGAGCTTACACATATGAGTCCTCAATAATTGTTATCCAAAGTTTCACGTGTCACCCTTAGGGGTGGGTTTTTTTACTTGCATAGAAATTAACATTACTACGCTGCACTATATGTTAAATTTAGCAATTGAAAATGTGATAGCTACCAAGAAAATGATAAGGACCTTTTGATTCAATTATACAAAAAGGGACGTCCTAGAAGATTGACCATTCTCAAAACATGGTGAGTGAACCATGAGGTGACTCCTGCATTCCATGTCCTTGAGCCTTAGTGCATTGCTATTAATTTTGTGATAGTTTTTGTACATGAAGAAAGTGTTAAGAATGAGATAGGGAGGGAGTTGGGAGGAAATTAGTAAAAGAGAATTCAGAGATGGAGCAAGTAAGAATGGTGGAGTGAGGAACCCATAAGTGAATGTGTGGTGTCCAAAAGGTAATAGAGAATACCATTTTTGTGAATTTGAGCTCAATAAAATGAGCCCTTTCCTTTAGAAGTTTACATATTTTTCTTCAAAGTGCCTTATACATACATACATACATACATACATACATACATACATACATATATATATATATATATATATATATATATATATATATATGTTTGTAGTTTTCCTTAAATCAATGATTAAATAAACTCCCCTTGTAGAAGTCTCATAATATACTACATACTTCTCAATGATCCCCCAAAGTGAGTGAGAAAGTGTAGGGAGCTTTTAGAGGGCTCTTATTAATTGAGATTACAACTTGAGTGATAGAATGTGTGACCTTCCCTTAATACTATTCAAGAGCTCATAAATAGAATACAATATCTGGTAGATGACAAGTGGAAGGATGATGACATGTAATGCTTATTATCAAAAGGTAAACACATCAAGGCTTGTGCCTTCTTTGCTTGCCTCAAAGTTTGTAGCTTAAAGTGATTACAATATGTACAACATGAATTATAACATTCAAGGCCACTATCACAAATAATTCTTTTAGTGAGATGCAATGCCATGCAACTATACATCCAATGATGATGTTCTTAACATTTTAAGGCATTGATGACCTAATGCAAGTAATCACGAGCATGGATTAATATGAAGAGACTATTTCAAGTTGTTCACTTGAATGGAACATGCATATCATGCCCAAAATAGGAATAACAAGCAAGTATACAATGCCAAAAAGTATCGATCCATGAATATATGCTAAAAAGTAACTTCTAATGCTTGAAAACTGAGATATTATCACAACACATGATATTGGTTCAAAGCATTGCTATGTGCTAAAAGCACTACTTTCTAGCAATTTTCCCTAACATTGCATGTTAGCGATTGCATATTACTCTATTTCAATGCTTTCTAGTGTTCCAAAGGTTTCTGACATTGTAATACAAGCTTTGTATGATTGGGACAAAGCATTCTAACACTTGGAATATGCATTTCTAACATTGCCTTGAGCAATGTTTTCTAGCACTAAGATAACCCTATCTAGCATTGGAACACACCTTCCTGATATTAGACATTGTTAAGAAGCATCACCCTTTTGTTAAAAATGGGAGAAAAGTAGTATAACATTGCTAAAGCAATGGGGATGACTTCTGAAAAGTAAATGTTGTGACAGTTGCAAAAATCTACAAACATATATCATGGTTTCAAACGATTGACCTTAGGATAATAGTGCATGTTGAAAAGTCTTTATCCCAATGGTCGAAAGCAATATGAAATTGCTAAAACTGAATAGAAGTGTCTATAATAAGGCATTTTGTATTAAGGTTCAAACCAATTCGAGAATTTTGTTTAGAGATAAGGGTCATCGAGTACGTGTTGGATGCATGTTATATAATGTGTTGTGTGTTATAGAAATGACTACTAATGTGTGACATGGTTTGGGTTTTTTCATACGAGATTAGGAGAGGCCATATTAGTGACCTATTGACAATGACACAACACTTGGGTGATGCCCAAGTGGTAGGGACTCCCGCACACAGAGTGAGGCAAAGCTGGGATAGGTGGACCCATGTCTAATGAGTTGGGTGACTTACCAATTGGAGCTTATTTAGGAATGATACAAGGAGGCGAGACAATCACCCCTAATTACCCTCCTCTAATTAGGCAAATGTAGAATCCAAAGGTTTTGGCTCCTCCCGTGAAACCTGGTAGGTTGGAAAAACGTAACCTACACTTGGCCCAAGTAGTTAGAAGAGTAAGAAAAGAATTGGCATTCAGAAAAATGACACCATAACCATCCCAACGTGGGAAGGCCCTCTTACGTTTCCCATGGTGGTGGTGGCACAGATATTGAGATTTTGGTGCTCAGAAACCGAAGCAACGGGTAAGGAAGCTAAGGAAGGGGATGGTGCATAACCCCGGGTATGTGACGTGAGCCTCTCGGCCTTTACACAGGCTTTATGAGGGCGGATCCGGTAGGCAAACGTGTGCGCCTTGAGGCGAAGCGTGTGCATAGGGAAGGGGCGATCCAAGCTCGCTTTCATAATATTTGGCTGTGATTGGGGGGGGATGTCATTCCCATCAGCGTCGCTTTACTGTTGTTGTTAATTAATAACGCCTTCTCTGTTAACTACCTGCGTATAAGTTAGTATCGCCCAGTCGTGCCCGCGGCACACGTCGACGCCACAGCTCGACCAAAGCTGGATTTGGCTTACACTTATTACAGTCCTAACTACCCATCTTGACTGCCGCTTACAACTGGAATAATGTATATAATCCCTCTCGCCGTTTTATGCCTCGTGTGCGGCTTTACGTCCCGCCCCTCCTCCCTCAGCATATGCTCCGCTTTCGTAACCTATATGCCCCATGCCATATCATGTAGGCTAGGCCAATAATATAACTTGCAACTCCCCCCCCTTCTCATAATCCATTCCATAGAATAATACGTTTTGCCAGCCCCCACACTACTCATTGTCCCTCTCGAATGAGCTTCCGGCATCCATTATTTTCTCTCGCAAGACTCCAAAAGGCCAAGGCGTACCTCATTAGCTAAATTGTAGCATAATCTATAACTTTGCATAAAATACAATCGAGAATACAATCTCCATTAGGATCTTAGTGAATCTTCATGCACAAGCAAAGTCTCCCAAACCCATATACATCTACTTAGCTGGCTTCCATGAGGACTAGCTAGGCTACAATAGGCATTTGGAGTGTTTGAAGTACTTGATAACAACAAACATCAAAGTGTTACTTTTGACAACACTGATAAGTGAAATGAAGGGATCTCCCTAGTAACACAAATACATCAATGATACATGATCCATCATGTCATAGTTTTCCTTGACTTAAAAAAAATTCTCTTATGTAGCCTTCACTTTGCTTCAATCATTCCATCATTAGCAATGGTGATGAAGAAAGCTCAAGAACTATGTTCGTGTGCTCCCATCTAAGAGTTTGTTGCACGTTGATAACCAAGAATACACAAAGAAATATATAGTTTATTGGCAATTGGCCACTTTTGCATAGTATAAAAGTTACAATGTAAGTGCCATCGAGGGTTTGATATTGGAAAGAGGATGTGTAGAAGGGGAGGTATGAGTGAATCCTTGTTTGCATCTTTACAAAGTTGGCAATAAACCCAAGTTCTAAGCATATTCTTACAAAAGTTTGGTGGATTTCCTACTTGCAGTGCACAATTTGCAATTAGTCATGTAGATTTTGCACTATTTAGGCCCTAATGATTATGTTGACCGAATAAATTGACTAATCAATAGAGAAACAATGTAATTCATAGCACAATGCACACATATGGCATGTGTTTATGCACCATTAACACATAAAGCCATGCAAGATTATCTGTTCAAGTGGATGGTGAGTGGATGTACATGGAAGATGGTCTAGACTAGGCACAAGTAGGTGTCTTTAGTGGCTTGATAGTTAGTGCTAATAATGATGGGAGTTTGGAACCTCCTACATTACATTGGGATCGAAATATAGTAGGCATGGATTTATCTATGGAAAGGTGTAGAGATTATCCAATGCCCATGAATTTGTGAGAAACTACCTTGGTGCTAATACATATAAGTCAAATTTTTTTGTAAAACCCTATCCTAGCAAGAATCTCTTATGAAGACCAAGCATAGACCATTTATCATGAAGCATGACTTTGAAAGTTATGACGACCTAAGATTTCAAAGTTATTGATTTGAAAATTAGGAAGGGGGATCCCTCGGGGAGTCCACTTTATAAAACATGTAAGTTATCACGTGAGTTCAAAAGAAAGGGCATTATATTTAGTAAAATTTAAAGGATTATATTTACAAAAGGGATTCTAAATAACAATTAAAAAAATCCATAAGTTTTGTAAAGTAAAAGGGGTCATTTTAAGGGATTATACCATGTGAAGAAAGGGTATTTCTTAATATCCTTTGAACGCACATTATATCGATGACTTCTTATAGGTGGACTCCCTAGGGGGGGATCCCCATTTTCCATATAGATGGTTGTATGTTTGCGAGGTTGGCAATAAATTTGAGCTCTAAACAGATTGAACAATGGAGATGCAATGTAACTCGTACCAGAATGCACACACATGGCATGTGTTTATGCACCATTAACATGATCATAAGCCATGTAGAGTCACATGTTGAAGTGGTTGGTGAGTGGATATACATGGAAGATGGTCTAGACTAGGACCATGTTGGTGTCCTTAGAGACTTGATAATTAGTCCCAATGATGGTGGGACTTTGACATCTTCAACATTAAATCAAGATCCAAAGATATTAGGCATAGATTTATATCTAGGTAGGTGTAATGCCCATGAATTTGTGAGCAGCTACCTTAGTACCAATATACATAAGGTAATATTGTTTGTAAAGCACTATCCTAGTGAGAATTCCCTATGAAAAACATGAGTAAACAATTTAGCATGATCAATTTGAAATGTATGATTACCTAAGACTTTATCTTGGGTAGATTCATCCTTGAACCATCCTCTTTGTGAAAAGTCCAGCACTCTTAACTTTGTTAGAGTACCTTTTAGACCAAAACTTGTATTTTACATATTCATGAGTCTTTGTATGTCCACATTTTTCTCCTATGATTTAATCCCTCCTTTGTAGAACAATGAGTCAAGGAACGGTCATTGCTCGGGAGTGGATATGAATTGGGAGCCATTTGCTTGCATGAAAAAAATACTACATGTTCATGGGAATAGGTTGTAGTTTGAGAAGGATGTTATCCTTGCACATACATCAAATGGATGCTATTATGTTATAAACAACAAAAAAGGTTCTAATAATATTGCACCATATATGCATATCCACCACAGGGGATTCACTAGTAGTAATAAGGAGACGCCACCTCTCATGCGTGTAAGAAATATACGAAAATACCCCTTATCTACCACCTATTTATGGGACCTTACCTTATAAAATGTACATTCCTTCCCTTAAATAACCCTCCTCCCTTACACTCACGTGGTATCATATGGTAAACCCTAGTGGACCCCCCGGGATATCCACATGCATGTCACAACCTCAAGGAGGGGGGGAGGGATCACTCATGAAGATATGTATATATCATGTGGGTTCAAAATAAGAGATTTATAACATGTCATTTTGATGTACTTTTTACATATAGAAGGGTGTCATATAAAGGGGTTATTTACAGATTGAAAAAAAAGGGTTGTGTTTTATTCAAGAAAAACTCACAAATAAGGATATTTATGCATAGGCCTTGAATACATGTGATATAGAGGATATACATATAGTGAATGATACTAGGAGGCATATTCCATGGTGGATTCCGTGAGATTTTTTCGTGGATTCCATAAAACTAGAGGCATATTCCACGGTGGATTTCGTAAGGTTTTTCGATGGATTCTGTAAAACTATATGTATTTGCTGAGGCTCGTACACAAGGTGGATTTCTTGTGCGAGAAGTTGATTTGTTAGCTGAAGACTGCTAGGTATTCACTATTGTTTGTTTATTTTATTTATGAACAATAGTGAATATAAGTTTAAACTTCTTTAGTAATAATTAGATCATTGTCCTTAGTACTATTAACTTATTTATTTTTAATATATATTATCTTAAAATATGAGATTTAAGATATGATTTTATTGAAATAAGCTTTCTTTATGGAATACCTTGCTATTTTCTTAATGTGGTTAGGTTTAAGAAGACTGGCTTTCTTTACAAAAGCAACAGGATCGCGTGCAAAACAAGAGAACATGGTGAAAATTGAGTTTTTTCGTTTATCCCTCATCTGAAATCAGAATTCAAAGCTTCAAGAGTTGTTTTGGGGATTATGGCACACTTCGGACGCAATGGTCAAAACGTCAAGATTCAGAGCACATGATTTTCTGCAGCAACTATAACATGTTACAGGATATCTCTTGACTCTTAAAACTTTGTATTTTAATTTATATTTGTGCTTTCTTTGTAATTATATGTAAGATATGAATGCAAATATCCATGTAAAACTATAATATATAATTAAGAATGGTAAACCATGACTTTTGCCATGGGGGAGGTTGGGCCCAATCGTGCGTTTTTCTCTTGTCTTTCTCAATCTATTGAGTTATTCAAATCCTCTTATGTATTATAATGTTGTTTGTATTGAATAGTTGAGATGTTTGATTTGTTAGATTTTTTCCACTAAGTTCTATTATGTGTGTCATAAAGTTATTTATGATTGAGATTTGATTTGCTAGATTTGCCATGTGTTCTGCTTCATAATAGTAAATCGCCAAAGGTCACAACGTCATCATGAAATCACAGATAGACAATTTACAATATTCTCCCTAGTTCAAGAAAACTCCATTGTAACAAATATTAAAATCATGAGAATTTTCAATGAGACTAAAGTGAGTTATCACTGTGCCATACTTATCAATTCATAGTAGCTAACTCCTTTGGGTAAATCAATAAACTAGGCAATTTAATTATAGGCATCTATTAATATAAGCATGACCATAAACATATTCATACTTGATTTGTTGTCAAATGTAGGAAGAGGAAGATGAATATGCAGAAGCTAACATTTCTTAGAGATTTGATTCATGAAGTTATATTCTATTCATGTATGCAAGTGCTTAAGATTAAAGGTACAAATTAGAGATTTGTTATATCGAAATAATATTTAAAAAGTGCAAATTATATGAAGAGTTTACAACTGACATGGCCTAACAACACATAGATGAGGAGATATAATATTTTATAGCCCAAGCTATAAGTAGAGGCTCATCATTGCAACTTGGGGAGTGGTTGCTTATACACCTTTGAGAGAAAGTTTGTAGGTTTTATGGTTGTGTTTGGAATATAAATAATTTTAATATTCTATGTATTTCATGCAATATTTCACATTTTTTGTTTATGTTTTTCCAACATAGTTATATTCGTTACTTATCAGCCCAAATAGAGAAAGAGTATGTTTTTCCAACATAGTTATATTTGTTGCTTATCAGCCCAAATAGAGAAAGAGTATGCAAATAACCATGGGATTAAGCAGCTTCTGGAGAAGCTATATTTGTGGGGTGGACATGTAACCGGTTATCATATACTAATAAGCTTGCATTTTATGTTTCATTCAAGAGTTCTTATAAGCAATTTTATTTCTTGTTGCAGGATTGGGCTGAGGAGGGATTGGTGAGCATGAAGTTTCGGATTAGGAATCTCATCACTCTCTACTATTGAGATATTTACATTAGGAGTTATAGCTTTATGAAGACACCTCTTTATGGTTTTTTGTAATTGTATCATTTGTGATTTATTGTAATATTTCCGTGTACCCGTACCGCAAATATTAACTTTCCGCGCGCCGTGCAAACCCTGAGCAAAGGGTATCTCTTGCACTGAAATTATTGGCAGTGTAATGTGCGACCCGCACACGTGAAATAGGGTCCTCTGCAATGGTAAATCAAAACCGGGAGTTCAAAACCGCAAGCCGCACGAAAACACACTCTTGGGAGGGACAATTTTAATTAAATTAATGCAAATTTTTTTACTATTATCCCTTCCCCCAGCCGATGCATGGCTGGAGGAGAGGGAGTGTGGAGGGGGGGATGGCCAAGTGAAGATTGCATGAGGGAACTCTCCACGTGGGTGGGGACCCTCTTCCCCACCCCCCCCATTCCTATATAAACACCCCCCATCAAGGGGGTGTGGTAAGGGGAGGAGACTGTGGAGGGAGGAAAGAAGGAAGGCCGTCGGGACGTGAGGGAGAGGGAGAAGCCGTGTGAAGGAAGGAAGGCCGCCACCGTGCTGGTCGCTGCCAGCACCGCCACCAGTCCAGCCGCCAGCCGTTGCTGCCGCCCCAGTCCGTCCTGGCCGCCGGGCCGCTGTCGCTGCCGCCATCCGTCCGCCACAGCTGCCAGGCAGCTTCCACCCGCCGCCACGCTGTTCACGATCTTTCCCCCCCACGTGGTTCAGTGAAGCAAGAAGCTTCTTAGAAGCTTCTTTGGAAGCTTCTAAGAGGGGCCTCCTTAAAGGCCCTTCCCACCATTTTTCCAAAGGCCTTCCCAAAGACCCTTTCCCGCCACTTTTCCAAGAAGATCCATTAATACCCCTTCCCGGATTTTGGAAGAGGGGACCGTGAAGCCATAAAGACCCCGCATGACCCATCGAAAAGGTCCGCAAGAAGATTTTAAGCCGCTAGCCGTCCGAGGTTAAATTCCGCGCCGATTCGAGTTTTCTTGAAGACTCCTAAGCTTTCGTCGCAAGCACCATCCCGAAGAGGAATTCTCTCGCATACAAGGATAAAGGCAGAGGTCGGAAGGCCGTATTCCGAGAGCCGTCACTCCGTGGACCACAAAGGCAAATCGGAAGTCGAATTTACGACTACGATGGCCCCAAAACGATCACAAGGTGCGACCGCGGGAGGCTCATCTCCGAACGTGCAAGTGGACATCTCCCCGACTCCACAAGTCCAGGTTCTTCCGAGTTAATTCCGCATAAGGAAATGATTAGGCGCGCTTAGCCCATAAAAAGTAATTGCATTTTTACGCTTAATATGCATACGGAAATTGGAAAGAAATACATCTCTTGAACATTAGGTAAGATTGAAATTGTCATGAATTTGAACGATTAGAAGGTTAGATGCATGTAGTTTTGGTACCGTTTCAAGGCAATGAGTCTAAACCTAGGCAAAGAAATGGAATTTATAAGTGCATTATCTTCGTCCTAGACATGCTAGAAATAAGCGTATACTGCACATTATGTAACATACTTCTCGTAATGATTTTATAGAAAAAAGGTTAGCATCATAAGGTATCATTCGGAAAGAATTAATAGAGTACTAAAGTGTACGTATGGACTTGCAAATAGCTTGTAAGACCTAGTAGATCCTAGGGAAGTTAGCGTACAGATTAACAAACATTTTACCTTACCAAGGAAAGATAAAGTTATCATGGACCATGTGTTGCGTGAAAACAATAAACCGCATGCTTATGCGTATTGGTGGAATCGTATCTATTGTTCTCTGTTAGATTTAGTTTACTACTTTAGAAAGATCATCCTTGTCGCAAGACAAGCATAATTGAATTGACTAAATAATCTAAACCACAAGGATTCGTGGGACATGATTGAGTCAATATGATGGGAATCCTAAGTGTTAACTAGGGCTTAGTACAATAATAATTCGACCTAGCTTTAGACGGAAACCGTGAATCTAAAGATCCTACACCATTCACAAATTGGTGAAACAATTAGATGTTCATACATGAAATGATCTAAGGTTTTATCCTAAGGATCATGACGAAACTCCGACGGAGTTGCATATTCTAGAACCAGGGCCAACCTAATTAGGGATGATTTGAAGGATACCCAATAAAACCCTGTTACTCGATGGAGGTAAACTCCGTGATCGGGAAATGCTAAGTAATGGATAGAAGGATTCCGTGGAATAGATGCAATACTTGTGCACAAAGCCGCAACATTGTATAGTCTTGAGATTTGTCCACAAGAGAGTTTTTTTTGTCATCTCTCGAAAATGAGGTTGGCAAGTGATTGGAAGAATTTAACTTACAAGAAGATGACTAATCACCCTGTTACTCCTTTTCTTGGGGATAATTTGCCAAGGGAAAGGAAAGTTAGGTATTTGAAAATGACCGGACAATAAACTGAAGCGACATGGTCGCTGGAACCTACCACAACTAAACCTAAAGTATGGATAGGGTATGACCCTGACCCTAAGAATGATAGGAATCTTGCCAAGTTGCAATTGATTCCGGATCGAATGCTGGTTGCATTCGGAGGAAAAGGAGTTACTCCTTGACAGTTTGCCAGCCAAAACGGCCATTGGAATTTGATTGTGCTTGTAACAATTAGAAAGGCACTGTTTGCATTGTTTGCTCAATGAACTAAAGGAGGAAAACATATCTAAATGCTTCAGGTTGGAGCCTGAAGGGAGAGGCAGCTTCAGTTACCCCCGACTGCCTGCCTAACCCTAACCAAGGGGGTTGTGAACCGCGCTGGAAACGTGGACCGAACCCGCCGTGAGAGGTCTCTCCGTTGAGTTCTGCTTGGAGCAGGAGGACGCTTGGGTGCCAGAGGGGGCTCTGGCCGTAAATCCCTCGCCTTCCGGGCCCTGCACAAGAGACTAACGTGACTCGGGATTGGATCTCGAGCCCCGCATACTAGTCTATGGGCGGAAACTTGGATTAGTAATCACTGAAGGATTACTGGATAGCCTTCGGGTGGATTATGAATACGCCTACGGGCGGGAACTCCTTGTATTTCAAAGATAAAAGGATAAAATGATAACAAAGAAGTTGTTTGACATTGTTTTCTTTATGTCGTGTGATAAGATTACGTGAAGGAACCAGTGCATAACAGGGTTAATCAAAGAAGCTGTTTGTATGTGTCAAACTAATGTGGTAGGTAATTACATAACTAAAACAAACCGAGGAAAGTGCGGAGGATGGACCATGGGTCCGTCCTACGGATGGGTGGTCCCGGTTAGCCGGGAACTTTTCTCAAAACCTTCGACGAACAGAAGGACGATCGTCATCACCGAGACAAGCAAGGAGAACAATGACTTGGAAGTACCGATTACCCAATTCAGGCTGTTTTAGGGGAACGGAATGGGACTATGCCTTTTGGCAGAGAGGTCGAGCCTTGCATCCCTCTCGTTTCCCATTCTCCTTGAACCAAGTGCAGCATGAATCCGCTTCAGACCGGGCGTTCTGTGTAAAGTAGTTCGATCAGGTCTGACGCTAGTCGCTGTTAGTAAATGACCAACAATTCCAGCCGATCCTAAGTGGGAAACGGCCAGGACGCTTCCGTTACGTGGCAGACGCGGAAAGTCCTAGATGACAAAACCCGCAACATTCCATGGGAGTGCCGGGTGGGGTTTTCTAGACAACCTTTCCGATGGACTGCTAAGACGTGTCCTAGAGGGTTCCAGTGGACACGTTACAGTTGGTATCAGAGCCGACTTATAATGGAATTGTTTTCATAAGATTTCATTAGAAGTGAAGTAAAGAAATTGTTCCTGTCCAAATATTTTCTCATCTTCAATACTGTCTTGCAGAATTACGAGGCGTGGAATAAGTTTTTGGTGTTCCGGATCATGTTCATGACTGCGATGCATTCTCCGCATTATAGGCAGAGGATTGGAATGATGAACGTCTTGGAACAGATTTATAACCCATCACCTCTATATATAGAGCGAAGATGGACTGGGTCTTCAGGAATCTACTACATAGCTGCCCACCGGTTCGCTTATCTACAGACCAACTTGAAGAGGATCAAGTGGTTGGAAGATTTGAAAGTCGTGAAGCTGTTCATTTTTGTGGAAGCTCACGTGAATTCGACTTTGCATATTCGAGGTCGTAGAGTTGAATTAAACTCATATGTTTATGAGGAAGTAACCCGTGTAATTCCAGCCGATAGAGTTAAGGTATTGGGACTCCATGGGAAGTATGGTTTCCAGCGGAAGGGATATCCCGAACTTCCGATGAATTATCGGTTCCTAAAGATACATGACCCAAAACCCTACTACTACACAGTTCCTGTAGACAAATCCAATACTATGTTGTTTTCCCCAAACTAAATGTAATGATTGGATTAGCATCACTCGAGATGTTGTATGAGGCTACGCCATATAAATATAAATAATGACTTCTTTTATCACTATCCGAATTGTGCACCAAAGTTGTTGCAAAAAGTTAAGTTGCTTCATGAGTTACGAAATAGTTGAACTAAAGGTAACTAATGTCAAGAAAACCTTTACTCAGGCGCAACCCCAGGTACAAGTTCCAAATTCACCCCCTACGGCAAGTACGACTGTGATCCATGAGAAGAAGTTCCTCCTCAAACAGATTAAGCCACCCGAGTTTGACAGGAGAGGCAGATTCGTCCAGTCAGACGCTGAGATTTGGATTGAATCTATGGAGGACTACTTCGAAGCCGCTGGCACTGCACCTACCAATCAGGCCATGCTCGCCAAATTAAAACTCACCGGTGAAGCCAGACTATGGTGGAAGCAATGGTGCAGGGATCAAGGGATTTCAGAGGGGTTCGTTACCTGGGAGAAGTTAAAGCAAGCCGTGCAAGGGAGATATTTGCCACCCGCATATCGTACACAGAAAATGAATGAGTTCTATGAGCTAAAACAGTTAGGACTCACGCTTGACGCATATTACTCTAAGTTTGTCTCACTCTTAAAGTATGCGCCACAAATGGATACGACACAGCAGGTGTCCAAATTTTGCGCAGGCTTAAATCCACCTGTAAATACTCGTCTCGAATCTATGAGACCATCAGATCTGCAGGATGCACTCATTCGAGCAGCACCCATAATTCAGGAAGTGCAAGCTAAACCAAGGAGTATTAAGAGTTGGACTTATAGCAACCCAAGCAGGGGAGCATTCAGACCCCAGGTTAAGAGAGTTCAAGGCCACAATCAGGGACAAAGAAAGAAAGCAAGGACAAATAACGTCAACAACTTTGTTCCTACTCACGGTAATGGTCGAAACATCCGATGTTTCCACTGCAATGAACTCGGTCACTTCAAAAAGCAATGCCCCAAGCTCAGCGAGGGACACCGTCAAGGTATTGGCCGCGGGCAGGGAGCCGCCGCCCGTGGAAGGGGAAGAGCTGCCTGCATTACCAATAGGCAAAGATGTGAAGCAGAGGAAGAGGAAGATCCGACTATGGAAGCGGATTTCGAAAGAGCGACGGTCCATGCCGCTCTACACAAGAAGGGGCCGAATCGCCAGTTCTCGGTAATTCAAACGCCGTCGGACTATCAAGGTAAAAGTTTCAAAACCTTGATTGATTGTGGCAGCACACATTCCTTTATCTCACCAGCGTGTGCTAGGAGATTAGGAATAGCCACAGTAGAAGCACCTACCCTACTTGTGGAATTGGCAAACGGTCGTGAGGTAACTTGTGCTAGGCAAACTGCTAAGCAGGAGTTCTATCTGGGAGGAAAGAAAACCTCAGTCAAATTCATAGTCATGAATTTAGGCATCCATGAGTGTCTACTCGGGATGGATTGGCTTAAGCCTAATGACGCCCACATTCACTGTGGAAAGGGTCAAGTTTCCTTTCGAAACTCTGACAGAGAGTTTGTTACGACTCAAGGTGAGGCAAGAGTGCCGAAAATTCAATTAGCCAAGGTATCGCGGATCATAAAAGGAGTTAGGAAAGGATTACCCATTTACTTGATCAAACTTAACAAGTTAGATCAAAAGCAAGAGGCTCATGAGGGACCCTCTTGGCTAAAAGAATATGCTGACGTATTCCCTGAGGAATTAACTGAACTCCCACCTCCAAGAGAAGTTGATCATGAGATAAGGCTAATACCCGGAGCTGCGCCAATTGCAAAGAGACCTTATAGAATGTCCATTCCAGAAGCTATTGAGTTGAAGGAACAACTCAAGCAACTGTTAAACCAAGGCTACATCAGACCTAGCAATTCACCATGGGGAGCTCCAGTCCTATTCCAGAAAAAGAAAGATGGGACACTTCGACTATGTATTGATTACCGTGGGTTGAATCAATCAACAGTCAAGAACAAGTACCCTATTCCTAGAATAGATGAGCTTCTTGATCGCCTTCAAGGTGCAAAGATCTTCTCCAAAATTGATCTCAGGTCAGGCTACTATCAAATCAGGATCAAGGATGAGGATATTCCAAAAACGGCCTTTAATACAAGATATGGGCACTTTGAATTCTTGGTTATGTCATTCGGACTTACAAATGCACCTGCCACTTTCAATAGGTTAATGCAGGATATTTTTAGGCCATATCTTGATGATTTCGTGCTTGTCTTCTTCGACGACATTTTAGTCTATTCTAAACGGGAAGAAGATCATGAACCCCAACTACGGATTGTGTTGGAGACAATGAGGTCTCATAAGTTGTATGCAAAAATGAAGAAGTGTGCATTCTTCAAACCGCAGATTGAATATCTAGGATTCATCGTATCATCAGAAGGAATATCAGTAGATCCAGCCAAAGTCAGAGATGTACTTGAATGGCCAATACCAGTATCTGTCAAAGAGATACGTAGTTTTCTTGGCTTGACAGGATGGTATAGGATCTTTATCAAAAACTATGCTTTGATTGTAGCACCTCTTACCGACTTACTAAAGAAGCAGACTTCTATTACATGGTCAACTCCCGAGCAAAATAGCTTCGACCAATTGAAGCAATGTTTGGTATCAGCACCTATTTTGAGACTTCCTGATCTCAGTAAGGAGTTCGAGGTAGTAACTGATGCTAGCATTCTTGCCTTGGGGTGTGTTCTTATGCAGGAAGGTCATCCAGTAGCATATTCTTCAAGGAAATTGAAGAGTCACGAAAAGAATTATGCCACTCATGATCTGGAGTTATTAGCTGTCATCCATGCTCTAAAGCTTTGGAGACACTACTTGTTGGGAAACAAGTTCACTCTAGTAACCGATCACAAGAGTCTCAAATGGATTTTTACCCAGAACGAGCTCAACATGAGGCAACGTCGATGGATTGAAGTATTAGAGGAATATGATTTTGAAATCAAGTATCGGCCAGGAAAGGAGAATGTGGTTGCCGATGCACTCAGTCGCAAGGCATTCCTAAACTCCCTAATCTTGCAGAATCCATCAACAGCCAGATCTCTGGCTACAAAAGTATCTATGCCAAGCAACCCTATACTCGATTTAGCTAGAGAGGAAGCATGCCATGACTTAGCTTACCAAGCAATGATGAAAGAAATATCTACCAAGGATCAGAATCCGAAGTTGCAGGCAAAGTATCATGAATTTTCTGTTGACAATGGACTTATTTACTATAGAACAAGGCTATGTATACCAGCAAGCCAGTCACTTAAGCAGAAGATATTGTGGGAAGCTCATGATTCCCCTTTCGCAGGACATCCTGGCTATGCAAAAACTCTTAATGCAGTCAGGAAGAGCTATTATTGGGAGAGGCTCAAAGGTGACGTCCTCAAATATGTCACCGAATGTTTGTCTTGTCAACGTATCAAGGCTGAACATGTCATGATGCCAGGAAAATTACAACCACTTGACATTCCCCAAATGAAATGGGAATTCATCAGTATGGATTTTGTGGTAGGCTTACCCCAAGTCCAAGGAGGATACAACTCCATTATGGTTGTAGTTGACATGCTTACTAAGGTTGCACACCTGATTCCAGTAAAGACAAACTATAAAGCCTCCGATATTGCAAGAGTGTTTATCAAAGAAATATTCAAGCTACATGGGCTACCTAGAAGGATCATTAGCGATCGAGATTCTCTTTTCACTTCTCACTTCTGGAGAGCTATCTTTGAAGCTATTGGGACTCAACTCTATTTTAGCACTGCCTACCATCCCCAAACAGATGGACAAACAGAGCGAGTGAATCAAATCATTGAGGATATTCTTAGGGCTTACTGCTGTCGAGAGCCAAACAGATGGATTCAATATTTGCCGTTAGTAGAATTTGCTTACAATGCTTCCTATCAGCAGAGCATTCAAATGACTCCTTTTCAGGCATTGTATGGTCATGACTGTCGAAGTCCTCTAAATTTTTCTGATCCTACCCTGAGAGTGGAAGCCTCAAGACAAATGTTGGAGGACATGGATGACCAAATAAGATCAATAAGACAAGACATACAAGCAGCCAAAGATAGACAAAAGGCATATGCGGATTTGAAGCGCCAAGAGAGGATCTTCGGTGAGGGAGACATGGTCTTCATTCGTGTACGCCCCAAGAAGAGTTCTTTATCTCTAGGTAAATGCAAGAAGCTAAGTCCAAGGTACTGTGGACCGTATAAAATCCTCAAATGCCTAGGACCCAATGCTTATAAACTGCAACTTCCTGATAACCTAAAAGTTCACAATGTATTCCATATTAGTCTCTTGAAAAAGTATGTACCCAACCCAAATCATGTACTTGATGACCAACAAATCGTAATGCCTAGTCAAGGAATCCTTGAACTAAGGCCGGAAAAGATTTTAGATGTTAGAGAGAGACAGTTGAGATCTAGAACCTTAAGAGAATGCCTCGTCCAGTGGAAAGATTATCCCGAAGAGGATACTACCTGGATGGATGAAAGCTCTCTCAATCTTCAATATCCCCAGTTTATCTCGAGATGAGGACATCTCGATTCTTCTAAGGGGGAGAGAATGTAATATTTCCGTGTACCCGTACCGCAAATATTAACTTTCCGCGCGCCGTGCAAACCCTGAGCAAAGGGTATCTCTTGCACTGAAATTATTGGCAGTGTAATGTGCGACCCGCACACGTGAAATAGGGTCCTCTGCAATGGTAAATCAAAACCGGGAGTTCAAAACCGCAAGCCGCACGAAAACACACTCTTGGGAGGGACAATTTTAATTAAATTAATGCAATTTTTTTTTTACTATTATCCCTTCCCCCAGCCGATGCATGGCTGGAGGAGAGGGAGTGTGGAGGGGGGGATGGCCAAGTGAAGATTGCATGAGGGAACTCTCCACGTGGGTGGAGACCCTCTTCCCCACCCCCCCATTCCTATATAAACACCCCCCATCAAGGGGGTGTGGTAAGGGGAGGAGACTGTGGAGGGAGGAAAGAAGGAAGGCCGTCGGGACGTGAGGGAGAGGGAGAAGCCGTGTGAAGGAAGGAAGGCCACCACCGTGCTGGTCGCCGCCAGCACCGCCGCCAGTCCATCCGCTAGCCGTTGCTGCCGCCCCAGTCCGTCCTGGCCGCCGGGCCGCTGTCGCTGCCGCCATCCGTCCGCCACAGCTGCCAGGCAGCTTCCACCCGCCGCCACACTGTTCACGATCTTTCCCCCCACGTGGTTCAGTGAAGCAAGAAGCTTCTTAGAAGCTTCTTTGGAAGCTTCTAAGAGGGGCCTCCTTAAAGGCCCTTCCCACCATTTTTCCAAAGGCCTTCCCAAAGACCCTTTCCCGCCACTTTTCCAAGAAGATCCATTAATACCCCTTCCCGGATTTTGGAAGAGGGGACCGTGAAGCCATAAAGACCCCGCATGACCCATCGAAAAGGTCCGCAAGAAGATTTTAAGCCGCTAGCCGTCCGAGGTTAAATTCCGCGCCGATTCGAGTTTTCTTGAAGACTCCTAAGCTTTCATCGCAAGCACCATCCCGAGGAGGAATTCTCCCGCATACAAGGATAAAGGCAGAGGTCGGAAGGCCGTATTCCGAGAGCCGTCACTCCGTGGACCACAAAGGCAAATCGGAAGTCGAATTTACGACTACGATGGCCCCAAAACGATCACAAGGTGCGACCGCGGGAGGCTCATCTCCGAACGTGCAAGTGGACATCTCCTCGACTCCACAAGTCCAGGTTCTTCCGAGTTAATTCCGCATAAGGAAATGATTAGGCGCGCTTAGCCCATAAAAAGTAATTGCATTTTTACGCTTAATATTCATACGGAAATTGGAAAGAAATACATCTCTTGAACATTAGGTAAGATTGAAATTGTCATGAATTTGAACGATTAGAAGGTTAGATGCATGTAGTTTTGGTACCGTTTCAAGGCAATGAGTCTAAACCTAGGCAAAGAAATGGAATTTATAAGTGCATTATCTTCGTCCTAGACATGCTAGAAATAAGCGTATACTGCACATTAGGTAACATACTTCTCGTAATGATTTTATAGAAAAAAGGTTAGCATCATAAGGTATCATTCGGAAAGAATTAATAGAGTACTAAAGTGTACGTATGGACTTGCAAATAGCTTGTAAGACCTAGTAGATCCTAGGGAAGTTAGCGTACAGATTAACAAACATTTTACCTTACCAAGGAAAGATAAAGTTATCATGGACCATGTGTTGCGTGAAAACAATAAACCGCATGCTTATGCGTATTGGTGGAATCGTATCTATTGTTCTCCGTTAGATTTAGTTTACTACTTTAGAAAGATCATCCTTGTCGCAAGACAAGCATAATTGAATTGACTAAATAATCTAAACCACAAGGATTCGTGGGACATGATTGAGTCAATATGATGGGAATCCTAAGTGTTAACTAGGGCTTAGTACAATAATAATTCGACCTAGCTTTAGACGGAAACCGTGAATCTAAAGATCCTACACCATTCACAAATTGGCGAAACAATTAGATGTTCATACATGAAATGATCTAAGGTTTTATCCTAAGGATCATGACGAAACTCCGACGGAGTTGCATATTCTAGAACCAGGGCCAACCTAATTAGGGATGATTTGAAGGATACCCAATAAAACCCTGTTACTCGATGGAGGTAAACTCCGTGATCGGGAAATGCTAAGTAATGGATAGAAGGATTCCGTGGAATAGATGCAATACTTGTGCACAAAGCCGCAACATTATATAGTCTTGAGATTTGTCCACAAGAGAGTTTTTTTTGTCATCTCTCGAAAATGAGGTTGGCAAGTGATTGGAAGAATTTAACTTACAAGAAGATGACTAATCACCCTGTTACTCCTTTTCTTGGGGATAATTTGCCAAGGGAAAGGAAAGTTAGGTATTTAAAAATGACCGGACAATAAACTGAAGCGACATGGTCGCTGGAACCTACCACAACTAAACCTAAAGTATGGATAGGGTATGACCCTGACCCTAAGAATGATAGGAATCTTGCCAAGTTGCAATTGATTGCGGATCGAATGCGGGTTGCATTCGGAGGAAAAGGAGTTACTCCTTGACAGTTTGCCAGCCAAAACGGCCATTGGAATTTGATTGTGCTTGTAACAATTAGAAAGGCACTGTTTGCATTGTTTGCTCAATGAACTAAAGGAGGAAAACATATCTAAATACTTCAGGTTGGAGCCTGAAGGGAGAGGCAGCTTCAGTTACCCCCGACTGCCTGCCTAACCCTAACCAAGGGGGTTGTGAACCGCGCCGGGAACGTGGACCGAACCCGCCGTGAGAGGTCTCTCCGTTGAGTTCTGCTTGGAGCAGGAGGACGCTTGGGTGCCAGAGGGGGCTCTGGCCGTAAATCCCTCGCCTTCCGGGCCCTGCACAAGAGACTAACGTGACTCGGGATTGGATCTCGAGGCCCGCATACTAGTCTACGGGCGGAAACTTGGATTAGTAATCACTGAAGGATTACTGGATAGCCTTCGGGCGGATTATGAATACGCCTACGGGCGGGAACTCCTTGTATTTCAAAGATAAAAGGATAAAATGATAACAAAGAAGTTGTTTGACATTGTTTTCTTTATGTCCTGTGATAAGATTACGTGAAGGAACCAGTGCATAACAGGGTTAATCAAAGAAGCTGTTTGTATGTGTCAAACTAATGTGGTAGGTAATTACATAACTAAAACAAACCGAGGAAAGTGCGGAGGATGGACCATGGGTCCGTCCTACGGATGGGTGGTCCCGGTTAGCCGGGAACTTTTCTCAAAACCTTCGACGAACAGAAGGATGATCGTCATCACCGAGACAAGCAAGGAGAACAATGACTTGGAAGTACCGATTACCCGATTCAGGCTGTTTTAGGGGAACGGAATGGGACTATGCCTTTTGGCAGAGAGGTCGAGCCTTGCATCCCTCTCGTTTCCCATTCTCCTTGAACCAAGTGCAGCATGAATCCGCTTCAGACCGGGCGTTCTGCGTAAAGTAGTTCGATCAGGTCTGACGCTAGTCGCTGTTAGTAAATGACCAACAATTCCAACCGATCCTAAGTGGGAAACGGCCAGGACGCTTCCGTTACGTGGCAGACGCGGAAAGTCCTAGATGACAAAACCCGCAACATTCCATGGGAGTGCCGGGTGGGGTTTTCTAGACAACCTTTCCGATGGACTGCTAAGACATGTCCTAGAGGGTTCCAGTGGACACGTTACATTTATACTTTTTAGTTGATTCTATATCATAAGGACATCATTGTATTGGTTTCCTACTATCAAGTACTTCGTTGTATCCCCATTATATCAATATTTTGCTAAATATTCAAGTGTTATATACTTCTTTGTAACATACTTATTCTATTAGTGCTTGGGGTTTTACATATACTACAACAACAATCTATGTTTGAGAGGATAATTAATATGGATAGTAGGGGTCTTTACCCCCCGACAACCCTTTTTTTAAAAAGGAGATTCAGGATAGGCATCTACTACTACACGTCTACCACCTTTGCCCAAAGAACAACAACCAACCAACGGGTATATAAATCTAACAGTCTGCTTGTAAGAGCCATGGTTTGCCTAACAATACTTGATAGCTGGGTCGCCTTGCAATCCTGATAACCCTAAAGTCTAAAATGCATTCCACATTGGTAATAGTCACATGGACTTTAGTAATGCAACCTTAAGGTATAATTATTGGTATACTTTTTCTGCAAACTATCATTATAATTGTCTAAATAAGTGTGGGCAAAGTCTCAATATTTATTGGTGCTTATTTTGAGGCTTATATCGATACATTTTTTGATACAAATAGTGTCACAATCATACTGTTGCTTATTTTGGCATGTATTTTGATATTCCCGTCTCCAATTTTGTTGATATTATTGTCTCCAATTTTGTCAGTATACCCACCATTTGTTGTAGTATTTTGGATGTCAGGGGGGTTACACGCAGGGTGGAAATCCCTGCATATCCCAAAAATTAAAGGGGTGTATTGAGATAGTGAAGGAACATTAGTGCCATATTTCACAGGTTATAGACACATTTGGATAGGTAATATTCCCCACCCAACTTGTATCATGCTTGCCCAAGCTAATAAATACAAAGATTTTCTTCATGAAAAAGTGGGATGCATTGAATAGGGTTTACACTCATGGCACTTTCGTGGGACTCAATTGGTTGATCCAAGCACCATTTTGTGATATAGTTTGAGCAATTTTTGATCTAGTTTGGGCCTTTTGGTGTGTAATAAAATTGCAGCTAGTTTTTCATATTTTGGGGTCGGTTGGGCGATGGCCTCGTGATGTGTAACCACCCTCATTGCAGCTTGTATGAGGTTTTATTAATATATTGCTTTTCTCCCTTAAACATAGATTCTAAAATAAATTCTAGGTGGAAGTATAGAAGAGGAAGAGGAAGGACAAGAGAAGGAAGACAGAGAAAGTAGACAGATATTTGTTTACTTTTGTGGTACTAAAAGAAAACCGAAGACCTATTAACCCTAGAAAATGTCATCTATTTTTTAAAATAACATGAGGAAAAATATGAAACCCCAAGGACAATCGCTGTGGCATTGCTTGTAGGTAGGGCAAAAAAAATGCAGGAAGAGGAGAGTTTAAATTTCATAGAGAGGAGTCCATTTTAGTGGAAAAGCCCTCGAGTTTAAGGTTTGGGTAAAATGTGCTCCGTGGACACTAGTTGGGGACAAAAGTACGCGCAGGACACAACTGTAGAAAACCAGAGATTCTCCTCCCTATTTTACCTGGTGATATACAGGTAGTTTTCGTATAATGCATGTGTAGCCAGTAGTGGTACCGTGAAGGGTTTTTGCGGAGAAAACGGAGGAGATGTTGGGGGCCTTCAGCACCTACACGTGGGCGCTGCACAGGCCCCGAGTTGGCCTGCGCACCAATGGAAAGAGTCGCTGTCGCGGGGCCCACGGGCTCCAGGGCGGCGGGCCCCACACCGCCCAAACCGCCCCGGGCCGCTATCCTTCCTTTTTCTCTCCTTCATCTTCTTGAATCTCGGTAGCATAGCACAGCCCAGCCCACAGAAGAGAAGGCAGCGCACGCGCCGCAGCGGCAGGTCAGGGGCAGAGGTCGGAACCCCTTCCCTGCCCCTTCCCCACCTACACGTCAGCAGGCCCTGACCCCCACGTCCCTCCGCTGACGTGGCCCCTGCCGCGCCCCGCCACGTCGGCGGACGGCCTTGCTGCTCCAGAGGGCTCACGAGCGCCGTTCACGAGTGGGCATGATGATGTAGGCCTTTGCCGGGTAGGTTAAAATCCACTTTAGCGATTTAATATTTTTGAGCCTTTTTGTCTTCTCTCCGCCTCCTTCTTCTTCTCTTCTCTCCTTCTGGTTTTTGTCCTTCACAGACAAAACACACACACACACACACACACACACACACACACACACTCTCTCTCTCTCTCTCTCTCTCTTTTTGGGTGTTTGTGGGGGTAGTGTTGCACCACTGTGTGCTTGCTCAGTCAGGCAGTCAATCAATCAATCACAAAGAGAAAAAAAAAAGGGAAGGTGCGGGTGGGGCTCGCCCCCTTCTCTCCCCCCCAACCCCCCCTCTCTCTCATCTATAATACCTGGTCCCCTCTCTCTTCCTATCCTTCTTTCTGCGAGGAGCTCACTCTGATCTCCACTACTCCATCAACCTCCCCCAGCTTCCCCTACCATTGTCATATAGTGTTATATCATCTGCTAGCTCGCTCTGTTCGGAGACAAATAGTGCCACTTCTCATCGTGCTAGCTAGCTGATTCTTCCACAACCAGGCAAGCCAATTGATTTCCACAATACAGCTGCAATTGCTTCATACAATACAGCTGCTGGAGGTTCTGGCTTCCACTACTGAAAGGTGCTATACTAATACAGATCTACATCTACTCTTTATGCAAGAGTGCTGTTTAGTCCAGAATGGTTCGCATATAGAGTCATGGCTGCATGGTTGTGTATATAATTAATGTCGCGTGCAAGGTTCGGCCAAGCTCCTGAGAAATTAGGGTGAAAGGGGGGTAAGGCAAGCAGGCGCAGGCTAGGTTAGGGTTGGGATGAGTGGTAATTGAATGGGAGTTCGGGGTAATTGCGAAGGTGACTAGGGTGGGGATGATGATGAATTGACGAGTGGATGGTTGGAACTTGGTTGTGTGCAGGGTGGTGAGCGAATCAGGACATGATGATGATGGCGCCTTCGGTGGTACAGCAGCAAGATACAGCTGGGGTGAAGCCCCCGGATGAAGGGGGCTCACACGGGATGCAGCTGAATTCGGCGGCGGCGGCGCGGCTGGCAAGCGAGAGGAAGCAGAAGGCGGCAGGGGGCGGGCAGGCCTCAGCAGAGGGCGGCGGCGGCGGGCCAACGGCGGCGCAGAAGTGCCCGCGCTGCGATTCGGTGAACACCAAGTTCTGTTACTACAACAACTACAGCCTGTCGCAGCCGCGCCACTTCTGCAAAAACTGCCGGCGCTACTGGACGAAGGGCGGGGCGCTGCGCAACGTGCCCATCGGCGGCGGGTGCCGCAAGAACAAGCGCATCAACCACATCAACCCGGCGGGCTCCCCGGGCCACAGCCCCTCTGGCAAGCAGATCGGGCAGGGGCATCAGCTGCGCGCGGGGTTCGAACCCCTGGCCTCGTCGGCCCTCGCCTCACTCGACGCCTCCTCCCTCCTGGCCAGCATGGGGCCCCCGCCCGGGCTCTTCTCCGGCGGGCCCTCCACCTCCTCCTTCATGAATCCTGACGTCCCTGCTCACCATCACCATCACCACCCCCATCACCATCTCGGCGGCCTCACCTTCTCCCGCCTCCAGGAGTCTCTCCGCCTGGGCGACCACCCCGGCGCCGCCTCCGCATCCCCTAGCACAATGTTTAGCCTCAGCCCCGCTAACCACCTCCTTAACCTCAGCTCTAATTCCCCCGCCCTCCAGCTCCCGCCCTCCTTCGACGCCGCTTCCTTCCCCACCTTGAATTATCCTTCTAACACTACCACCTCTGCCGGCAAGCTCGCTGATCAGAGTACAGCTCCATCGCTGCTCTTCAACCATGGGGGAGCTGCTGACTTTAGCCCCTTTTTTGAGAGCGTTAGCAGTTGCACATCGGCTCCGATTATATCTCCAGTTCTGGAGGACCATCTGTCCACTTTCAATTCTTCTAACAACAGCAGCAGCAACAATATCAACATGGCGCCGGATCAGGACGGCGCAGCTAATAACAATTCCACTCAGAATAACAATAATTTGAGGCAGCAGCTTCACTCGCACGGCTTAGCGTTGCAAATGCTAAACGATGTTGGCGGGCCGCAGGCAGCTGCAGGGGGACAGCAGGGAGACGACGGCCATGCAGATCATCATCATCATCACCATCATCATCATCATCAACATCAGAATAATGACAGTAATAATGCAATCACGAGAGGCCATGCGATGCTTCCGGGATTTGAAGAGGAGACCCCGGAGAGCATGCTGAGGATGAGAGGGATGAAGGGGAAATCCATGTTATCGTCAGCTGGTGCGGCGAGTAGTGCAGCAGCAGCTGCGGATATCCGGGCACTCCCACTCGTGGATCAGTGGCAAGGCATGTCAACCGACAGTCTCTTCACGCCGCCGCCAGCCGACAACAGCCTCTGGAACGTGAGCTGGCCGGAGATGCATGCAGCCTTAGCTGCCGGATCCACAGCAGCTGGCGCTATGCTCCACTAATTTAACCCGTCACCAGCGACATTACTCCATGGTTAAATGCGTGATTAAACGCCAAATTAATGCTGCTCTTGGAGTGGTTTCTCTCTCTCTTTCTCCCTCTCTCTCTCTCTTGTTCTGCTTCATACATTCTGAGCTGCTGCAGGGAGCACGCCTTCCGCGACGGCTGACGATGAGAAGGAGGCGGAGGGTGGTCAGAAGTAGGGTGGCTAACTAATATGGCTCCCTTTTTCGCAGCAAACCACGACTAATTAGCACCCGCCAAATCTAGCTAGCTGGGATTGCTAATTAGACAGCATTTATCAGCAGTTGCTATAACACACTTATAACAGTATAAACCATATAATGCCTGGTCTATTTCCTTAGTTTTTCTTCCACATCTTTTGTGTTTTGCAGTTTTCTTTCTTTATATCCCCTCATTCGATCAGCTCTACGAGCTATGATATTGTAAAATTATCTGGCAAATCCTTGTAATGTATTTGTTGTTAAGCCCCTTATTGACAACAGTAAAAACTCGTCAGGCTTACGTACAACCCTCATAAGCTGAAAATTGCACCTCCCCCCCCCCCTTCAAACCCTCTCTTCAAGATCACATTCAGCCTGTCATGGACAAGCCTCTTACGCAAGGCAATTGTTTTCTAATACTTTGCCCTTCTTTCCCGTTTCTACTTTATAATAACCTCCTCCCCCACCGTCCAGTATGCCTCTCTGCTGAGAGCTGCAGGCTTGGACACTGAGAATATATTGTGGGACTTACATTATATAAGCCTTGTGTTATGTTTTCTCTTTGTAACTAGTGGATCGACGTTTGCATGGTGTACATCTTCTGTTTGACATTTGCTGCATATATTTCCAAGATATGAAACTGTTATTTGAAATTCTTCCGGTCGTGCGTAGCTCTGGTAGTACTTGATCACCACTAACTAGTATACATAGACTACTCTGGTAGCTTTCATATACGCAAAACATGAAATACATCCAATTTCTTTGAGATTCTTTCAACATACAACAGTTTTTTATAGTTGAACTGAAGACATGGAGACAGATCAAGCTGTTTTGAAATATGGGTGTTGCCTCAGTCTTATGAATGTATGATCTAACAACATTCATGCTCCTCCTATTAGTTTGTTGTGGACATTCACCAATGAGGAAAACTTTCATTATTTCGAGCAAGTTTCATTATGTATAACTTGACATTCTTGGCTTCTATTGTTATTTTGTTTGCTTACTCTTAAGTTGCCCTAGTCATAGTGTTCTTGAAAACTTACACAAATGACATCCATGAAGCTCATATAGTCCCTAAGTCAAGATATTCAATTGTTCATCATAGTTAATAATTGAATAATAATAAGGATTAACTAGTTGACCAAATACATTTTATTTAATGAGCTATTTGTAATGTACTTTCTTGATCTTCATGGAGAGTTAGGCAAATGTCTTGGCTTAGGGATTAATAATTGTTGGTGGTTTTCTCATTGCAAAGCTTGATTTATTTAAGGTAACGGGGGCCTCTTGCTTATGCATATATGCTCATTTGGTTTCGATATATGTTGTCTTGTAGATATTGATGATTATGGATTGATTTATTTTTGGTGTACACCCAATGCTTCCTCTTATTAGATGGGTTTGTTAGTCTTGCATACATGCTACTCTCTTGTTTGGGATTGCAGCTATGTTTCTGACATCTTTGGATATTTGAAAACATTTGGTATCTTGGTGGTTTATTCCTACCTTGCACTACTAGTTGCGTTACATATCCTGGTTGCTTCCTAGATCTTCCTGGCAATGGGAGCTTTGCACTTTGGTCTTTTGCCTAAAGTTATACACTCATTTACAACAGTTTTATTATAATTAATGCTGAAATTTTGAGCAGTCCTTTCAGAGCAAACACTTGCTACAGGCACTCTACAACGTTGGTTTTGTGGACAACTATATCTTGCATTATATCTTGCCTGTTGTGGTTGGTTTTGGATTGATTTTGGGGTTTGTTTTTTACTGCTATTATAACAAATCATTTAGTCCTTACTTTCAATTTATCATCTCATGTGTTGGGAATAGTGCCATCTTTAATGTAGACAAGTTGGATGGCACCAACTTCAATTATTGGAAGATCCATATTTGGCAAGTAAGGGTGCAAACTAAGCAAATCCGACCATAGAAATGCAAAGGCAAAAGACCAAGGAGTTTGATGTTGAGGCATGGGTTGATTTGGATGAGCTATGCAAGTCTACCATTACCTTATCCTTATTTAAGCAAGTTTAGTTCAATGTTATTGAGACAAAGAGTGATGCTTATAATTTGTGGCAAAAGATATGTAATCTTTATGACAAGCAAAGTCCTGCATCTTAATTGTATTGGTTAAAGAAGCTTGTGGACCTTCACATGAAGGAAGGCACTCCTATGTCCACTCATTTGAATAAGTTTCACTCCATTTATTAGTCAGCTTATCTCATAGAATATTAAGTTTGAGGATAACATAGAGTATCTATTCTTGCTTGTCAAATTCGACCATAGAAATGCAAAGGCAAAAGACTAAGGAGTTTGATGTTGAGGCATGGGTTGATTTGGATGAGCTATGCAAGTCCACCATTACCTTATCCTTATTTAAGCAAGTTTAGTTCAATGTTATTGAGACAAAGAGTGGTGCTTATAATTTGTGGCAAAATATATGTAATCTTTATGACAAGCAAAGTCCTGCATCTTAATTGTATTGGTTAAAGAAGCTTGTGGACCTTCACATGAAGGAAGGAGCTCCTATGTCCACTCATTTGAATAAGTTTCACTCCATTTATTAGTCAGCTTATCTCATAGAATATTAAGTTTGAGGATAACATAGAGTCTCTATTCTTGCTTGTTACACTAGTAAGTCTTGGGATACATTCCCTACTGCTATAAGTGCTTATATCCTTCAAGATGGGTTACATACTATCATGTAGAGGGAGCTTTGCTTACAGGAAGAAGTGAATAGGAAGAACATTGATGTAGCCAATACTTCTTATGTCCTTACAATTAAAGATATACAATGATGCTAAAGGGAATATCGTACCATAATATTAACTTACATCCTAGGGGCACGTCTAAGTCTCGTGGGCAATCATGTAGTAAGCCTGTGATCCTAAGTCCTCTCTCTCTTACCATAATTCTAGTAATAATATAAGGCCATCGTCACTACAAGGATATAGGAGTATAGCGACGGCCATTTCCGATGCAAATTAGCAGTGTCGCTATTTGTGACGCAAATAGCGAGGATACTCAGGTGAAAAAAAGCGGGTTGAAACGCGAGCGTGGCATTTAACGTGAATGAACAAAATAGGGAGCGAAAGGGAGAGTAAACTGCATCTTGCATTTGAGAAGGAGAGGGAGAGAAAGAGGGAGAGGGAGAGAAAAAGGGAGCGAACTGCATCTTGCGTTTGAGAGGGAGAGGGAGAGAAAGAGGGAGCGAAATGCATCTTGCGTTTAAGATGGAGAGGGAGAGAAAGAGAGAGAGAAGAGCTTCTCAGCGCTGCCGCTGTCGTTTGCAAAGAAGAGGAGGAAGTGTACGGAGGGCGAAGAGGAGCTGCCGAATCCATCCACGGGCCTTTGCGGTGAGTGCATTGTTCCCTCTTACTTTGTTTTTTTTTCTCCTTTTCTTTTGCTTGTTTTTGTTAAAAATGATGTGTATTGAGAGAGAAAGAGAGGAAATGATCAGAGAGGGAGAGGAAGAGAGAAAAAGAAAAAGAAAGAAGAAACGAGAGAGAGAGGGAAGAAACATTAAACATAATAGAGAAAGAGAGAGAGAGAGAGAGAGAGAGTCCAAGAATTCTTTGAGAACGAGGTGGACTCATCCTTTTGTGGTGACATGTCTATCGACCTTTCAGTGTATGCGGAGTTGTGTCAGGAGATTGACATAGGACCATATGGTACTTCATACTTGGAGCATCCACCTATACTCAATTCGTTGACGAATCACTTATAAGGATACATAAGATATACATTTTAAGTAAGATCAGTTTTTAAAGATTTATATTACCATGCTTTGCTTGATTTATACTGATTATACTAATATCAATTTTTGTCGGTGCTGTAGGTGAGCTTTGTGGATATTTAGATCAGTATGATGAGTTGAGAGATGAGCGACGAGGAACTACAGGAGATCTTCATGCATATGTCTCCAGATCAGATGGCTCGATTCATAGATATAGCAGACCAGGAGCTGTCTCAGACACCATCAGGCCGTTCTATTAGATCTACTTCGGTGCACTCTGATGCTTCAATTTCTAGTAGATGAGGTCGACACTCCAGACTTGGGCCGGACGGAGGGAGTGGTTTTGGGGGATATCGTGGAGACATGGATACAGTGAGCCCACAAATCGACTCGGGATACAGGTGCTACTCCTCACTCTCGTGGCGGTTCGAGAGAGCGTGGCTCTGATGGTTGTTGTGGAGGTACCAATGCAGTGTATCCATCTCGTCGTGCTACTGGAGTTGCGTCACCTATGGGATTTGTTATACATGTGGGGACGTCTACTCTAGTCACTTCAGCTTTTGCTCAGCCGTTCGCAGGTGGCACCCCTATGGGTGCTACTCCGAGAGATACTACCCTCGTAGATACACTAGATGTATAGGGGTCTCCTGGATATGCCCAGGAGCGTGGTCACAAGTGGGAGAGGACATATCTTATGTATACTCCAGAGGGATATGGATACCTTGTAGATGATAGGATAGGAGCCATCATCATGAATGATGAGGGGAGGAGGGTGATGGCTCGTATGAGAGAGTTGTGCCAATAAGTTTTTCGGCACAATATCTTGGATCATTGAAAGAATATACCAGAGTGGAGCAAGGACTACATAGTAGCATCCTTGCATGATGAGTTTCTGGTATCCACCACAGCAGATAGGTTTTTCATAGGCATGATGGAGTGCATGCCTGTGTACATGTCACATAGATGATCGGACACATGCAAGGTACTTAACACTACAAGAGAAAGGCCCTATAGACACGCACTGTACATGCGAAATAGCGGGCGTATTTATCAGCGTGTATCAGCGCGTCTATTCGTGCTAGTATACAGAATGCGTCTATATACATGTATTTATAAACGTGCCTATAGATGTGAAAATAAACACACATATTTTTCATTTCTCATAAAGTCCCTAAATATGACCAAACATCTTAACATCTAGTATTTGTTTGAATACATTACCAACTTTACTTCTTTCTGAGTATTACAAATATACATCCAATCATTCAAAGCTAATTATATATGCTACAATGAATGATCAATCTCATCTTCAATGAGATCGGCCCTTGCTAGACTATCTACCTCTAGGTCTATGTTACCAATAGGCAATGAAATAAATAAGTCTATCCCACTGTCAGATGTATTGCTATGTTCAATTTCTTCATCATCATCTGTAACCATATTGTTATCCTCTTCTGCACTTCCTTGAACATCCTCGCGGGGATCATCTTACACTGCATCATGTATATCATCGATCATGGGATCATCATGTGCATCATCATTGATTGTTGGATTGTCATCAACTATCTCTATGTTGGTAGCATTGCCATATATTGGTTTTGAACGATTAGATATGGGGATGACGTGCCACCATCGGTTATTGTTTACCATTGGGTGATACACAACCTGCATTTAAAAAACAAAAAGTAAGCAACTTAGATATTTATTGTATTTTGAGAATGTATCAAGAAGTAATATATATAAAAATAAATAGCTTCTAATATACCTGCTCGCATTGTTGAGATAGTACGAATGCGTCATTCTTGCCTTGGTGAAATTTTGTAGAGTCAATCACTACAAAACCACTTGGATGACGTCTAATTGTGCAATGCTCACCCGTTGTTACTACTTCTTTAAACCACTTCACATCTAGTACATATATAAAAAATCGCCTAAAGTCAAGCTTCAAAATATATTGGATCAAGCCATAATAACCTTCCATGGTGCCATTGGTATCCTGGAAGTTTGCAAGGATACCACAATCCTGGTGTAAAGTGTCCACTTGTTATCTTCAGAACACGTCTTAGCAGTCCATCGGAAAGGATGTCTAGAAAGCTTCGCCAGGCACTCCCATGGAATGTTACGAGGTTTGCGATCTAGGACTTTCCACGTCTACCATGTAGCGGAAGTATTCCGGCCATTCCTACTTAGGACTGACCTGAATTAGGGTTTTCCTATTGGTCATTTCCTAACGGCAACTAACGTCGAACCCAAGCGAACTACTTTACGTAGAAATGCCAGGTTCGAAGCGGATTCACGCTGCACTTGGTTCAAGGAGAATGGGAAACGAGAGGGATGCGAAGCTCAACCTCTCTGCCACAAGGCATAGTCCCATTCCGTTCCCCTAAAACAGCGTAAATCGGGATCAATTATAACTCTAGGTCAATGCTTTTGTTGTTCGCGTTCTTTGATGATCTTCTGGCTATCCATCGTGATTTGAGAAAAGTTCCCGGGGCCAACTGGGACCACCCATCCGTAGGCCGGACCTATGGCCCATCCACCGTACTTTCCTCAGGTTGTTTTAGTTGTTTAATTACCTAACACATTTAGTTAGACATGTGTCAATCTGCTTCCTTAATTAACCTGTTAGGCACTGGTTCCTTTACGTAATCATATCACTTGACATAGAAAAACAATATCAAACAAGTTCCTTGTTAAGAGGTTATCATATTTATCTTTGAAATACAAAAAGTCCAGCCTGTAGGCTTATCCACAATCCGCCTAAAGGCTATCCAGCAATCCACAGGGATCACTAATCCAAGTTTCCGCCCGTAGACTAGTATGCGGCCCTCGAGATCCAATCCCGAGTCACGTTAGCCTCTTGTGTAGGGCCTGGAAGGTGAGGGATTTATGGACAGAGCCCCCCTGGCACCCAAGCGTCCTCCTGCTCCAAGTAGCACTTAACGGAGAGACCTCTCGTGTAGGTTCAGTCCACCTTCCCGGTGCGGTAAACAACCCCCTTGGCTAGGGTCAGGCAGGCAGTCGGGGGTAACTGAAGCTGCCTCTCCCTTCAAGCCTTCAACTTGAAGCATTAGATATCCATTTATCCTTTAATTCATTGATCAAACAAAGCAAAACAGTGCTCTTAAATATGTAACAAGCACAAATATTTCCATTGGTCGTTTATTGTTGGCCAACTGCTAAGGAATGAATCCTTCTTTTCGAATGCACCCAGCACTCGATCTGGGATGACTTGCGACTTGGCAAGATCCCCTATATCCTGGGTTAGGGCCGTATCCTATTAACCCGACTTGGTCAATACCTTAAATTCATATGTTATTTCAATTTATTGGTTTGTCCTTTGTTCCAAGCAATTATCTTTACCCCAGAAAGATGCTATATTAGGATGATTATTCATCCTCTTGCAAGATAACTTGCGTAAGAATCTGCCAACCTCATTCCGAGAATTGACCATTCCCTTGTGATCCAATCACAAGATCATACGACTCTGCACTTGCTGCACAAGTGTCGCATCGAACTATGGGACTATTCTACCTATCAAAAGGAGTCACGAAACAATCTGTTCCTGATTTCATTAGGCTGACATTATCAGTCCTAGGGTTCCAAGTTCCATCATTTTAGCGAAAGATTCTTAGGGACAAACCCTAGTTCACTTCTCAAGTATGTTCCACTGTCCCTACATTTGGTGAATGTGGGAAAGTATTTAGGGTATAGGAGTTTCAGTTTTAGCAATACGCGTGACTAGGTCACGTATTAAATCCTAGTGAGTTCTTTGAAATTGAATTAACTCTTTCTAAAATGAGTACTCCGCGGGTTTAGGTGTTTAGGTTTATGCCAATTTAATCTATCTATTTTTGGTGATAATTATGCTATCGTTTCCATAACCATATGACTCATTGTCTATGCATAAGTTGATTTTCAACCCTAACTTATCGATTTAAGATCAAGCATAGGTTAGGTTATAACCTAATTCCAACTAGTCATCCTATAACTTGCGAACAAGATTCACGCTAAACAAGCAACCTTTTTCTAATAATTATACAGTTGAAAAATGATAATTGACTAGAGTTATGCAACTTAGGAATCATTTCATGCCTTGCAATTTTCTATGGATTCTTAGCACTTTCCATGATGACTCATTGAAAAAGATATGTCCTAATAATGGGATGTGCACTTTATACTTCCATGCCTAAATGGAGTGCACTTTCTTAATTCCGTTTCGTAAATATGGACATTACTCTAAGATCAGTTCATTGAAATGCACAAAAACTATTTACTAGAAACGCATATCAATCTTCTGCTCACTTTATTTTGTTTGGTTTGATTAAAAATGAATAATGACTGAATTCCTCCGTCGTGAGCTAATTTTTCTAAAGCATTTAAGACGGAAAATGCATCCTATTTCCAAAAATAATCTACGCCCAATTGAATTATAACGACGAAAAATACAAATTAGGAAGAAAAACCTGGACTTGTGGTGAGATGTCCACGTGGATGCTAGGAGACGATCCTCCTGCAGCTGCGCCTTAGGCTTTCTTAGGAGCCATTGCAAATGTAGCCTTTCTATCTTGGATGCGGCTTTGCGAACTCCTTTTTGAAATTCCATCGTAGCTCCCTTCCTGATAACTTGCACCGTCTGTCGAAAACAATTTTAGAAGGCTTTCTCCTTGAAGTAGGGATTTCACGAAAAAAAGGGGTGCTTAAACCTCGGAAGGGTTTTACACGGTCTTAGTGGATCAGAAAAGGAAGGAAGGAGATTGCATAACCTACTAGTGAGAGGTTAAATCACGGAGTAGCTGGGTTTTCAACCCACTTGAAAGATATTACGAATGGGCACGAGAAGGGGCTTCGAATCCCGGGGGGGGGGGGGGGGAGTAGGGGGTGTTATAGAAAAGGGTATGAAAGGCCTAAAAAGGGAATTTTTGCATGGGGAGGGGGGAAAAGGGCTTAAGGGCCACTTGAAAGCCCTTTAATGGCAAATAGTGGGGGGGGAACCTAAGGGAGCCCTTAGGGGGGAATTTTGAGGGGGTGGGAGGAAGGGCTTAAGGGGTGTGTGAAGGTTCTTTTAAGGTAAGGCTTTCTTTTGGGGAAAAAGGGGGCTTATAGAGCCCCCCCTTAGAAGCTTTAGAAGCTTCTAGAAGAGCTACAGGGGGGGAGGGGACAGTCGACAGATGGTGTCTCGGGATGGTGTATGACTTCAGGCGACGGCGATCTCCTTGGTGGTGACTAGACTCCCGCTGCTACTGCAACTCACGGCCTCTTCCAGCAGCGCCCCACTTCCTGCTTACAGCCACCACCTCACGCTCTATGGGAGCGGAGACAGCAGTCTCAGGTTTTTCCTCCTCACGCTCAGTGGCGATGGGTTCCACCTCTCCTTCCCTCACGATTTTTTCAATAACAGAGTCTCGGCTCTCCCTCACGACTACCCCTAGTCCCTTCAGCCTGCACATCCCCTTGGTTTAAATAGGGAAGGGGATAAGATCCTCCCTCCCCCATGCATCGAGGTGCATGCTCCATAGTCTAAGCAAGCTCCAACAACAAGGAGCTTGCTTACACATGCTATTCCCCTCTTTCTCCAGCTCCATAGTCGGCTGGAGGAGAGGGGAATAATTAAAAAAATTTACTTTTATCAAAATAAAAAAATTATCCTTACGACTATAAAGAGGGTTCACGCGCTATTGGAAGTTTGGTATGTTACACCTGGGTATTTCTCTTATCATCTATACGTTGAGTTTGAAAATGTTTGCTTTCACACCAAATAGCATTAAACAATGTGCACTAGTAGTACATTGTTGAAATCATATTAATGATTTAGTTAAAGATGAAACATGTGAAATTATTATATCATATATAACTAAAGATAATTTAATCATAAGTATGTCTCACCTTTGATAAGCAACCTCGTGCGTATTCCCACTCCTCTTGCGATATATCCATCGCCTCCTCTTTTTCCATATTCTCCATTTCTTCATGTAGCCAATCTATATCAATATGACGTGAAAGCACACTTAAATGTTCTAGATATGTGACATTACGTCCATGTCTAGCACGAAACGCTTGCCTTTCGCTTACTCCTTGCCCTTGCTTCTTTATATAGTGTCACCCATTTGCTCATTACTTCACTGTTAAGCAGACAAAATACATTTAACTTACGAAGGTCCTCTTTCATTAGCACTTTGCTCCTTCCTTTTCCTTGAGGTATTATAGAGGTCATCCTCAAATCTTCATCATCTTTCCATAGTCATGGTAAAGAGGAGTCTACTTTAGTAAGATATTCAGAGATTTGTACAAGGGATGATTGCACTAACCAACCCTCAGCCATGCTTTCCTCGGGCCGTGCATTTTGCCTTACAAAATCTTTTAGGGTTTTCATAAAGTGCTCTAGAAAAAACATCCACCTTGCATTTTGCCTTACAAAATCTTTTAGGGTTTTCATAAAGCGCTCTAGAAAAAACATCCACCTCGCATGAACTACCCCACAAATTGCGATCTCATCAATCAGATGTACAAGTAAGTGTACTTGAGTAGTCAAAATGGAGCGATGAAAAGTTTCCTCCACCAAACAAACCACCTCAATGGATAATACTCAAGCCTCTTGCAAAGTATTTGGATCGATTTCCTTCAAACTCACAAATCTACCAACATGCAATTAAGAACGATGATTAGTTTTGTCCATAAATTCAAGTGGGTTTACTATGTGATGTACGTAATATGTAAACTAAAAAATAAGTATAAAGTATACATACCTCGCGAGCTCACCCATCTTGTAAATGATATCATGCACATCTTTCGAAACACAATAGGATATGCTAGTAGGAAGGATGAACTGTATGTAAATATTCATACATTGTTAATTAGTCTACATAGTTACTCCACTAATTAATATATTTATGGCTATGAAAATCCTTACCTGAATCATTTTGTGCCAATCGTGTGACTTTAAACCAGATAGTTGCTCCATACCTCTTTTCTTTTTCTTTATGAAGGCTTCCTTGAGGCATCTCATATATCCCGTGGGAGTTCAAAAGCTACATATGTGTTGCTTCACCATCTTTTCTTCGGTCTTTGACAACATCAAAGGTACACGTGGTAACTCGATCTTTCCTCTGGGTCCGATGCGTGGCCAAGCTCGTCTCATACGTCCAATGCTATGTAAATCCTCGCTTACATTGACAGAATCACGAGCCCTGATTAAGTGATCCCATAATGTAGAGGCAACATTCTTGAATATATGCATGGGGCCCAACAGGTGATTAATCTTGAGTTCAGTCCAACATGGGAGACAAAAAAATATAGAGAATCTAAGGCACAAAAAATATATTATTTCTTGTTCTCATAATGGAGTGTACTTTAAAGACAAACAAAAGAAGTAAACTAGTTACCGACTCATGCCGAGTGGAGGATGATCATTGGCGTGTGTCCAAATATCCTTCCAATCTTGAATGGTCAGAGATTGTGGAGTTCTTCTATTAGTGGGGAGTGCATATTTGGGGTGGTCAATAGGAAGAAAACGATGATGATTGTCATAGATAACCTTTTTCAAGCGTGTCGGTCTAGAAGAAACCAGAGAGGGACCGCAAACTGGACATGCATGATATCTTGATGTAGTTAACACTACAAGGATTTGAGCTAGTAGCGACGACGAGTAGCGGCGTCGCTATTGGCGTCGCTATTTGCGTCGACACAAATAGCGATGCTCCACAGGGAAAAAAGCGGGCCGAAACCGAGCGCGGTTTCATTTCGCATTTGCATGTTTTGTGTTTTGAGAGCGAGAGCGAGGGAGAGAGCGACCGTCGTGAGAGAAGGAGAGGAAGAAGACTTGCCGCCGCCACCGTTGTTCGCAAAGGAGAGGAGGAGCCTTCATCGCAAAGAGGAGCCGCCCCACACTCACCATATCTCATCAGTGAGTCTCCCTCTCTCTTTCTTTTACTTATTTAAGGCTTAAATCACTTTCTCTTTTGCTTGTTTAGGAGAGGAAATGAGAGAGAAAGAGAGGGAGAGGGAGAGAGAGTGAGAGAAAGAGGGAGAGGGAGAGGGAGAGGGAGAGGGAGGGAGAGTGCATTCTCTCTCTCCCTTTCCCTTTTGCTTGTCTAAGGTTTAAATCACTTTCTTTTTTGCTTGTTTAGAAGAGGAAATGTGAGAAAAAGAGAGAAAGAGAGGGAGAGGGAGATAAAGAGAAAGAGAAAGAGAGGGAGAGGGAGAGGGAGGGGGAGGAAATGAGAGAGGGAGAGAAAGAGAAAGAGAGGGAGAGGGAGAGGGAGGGAGAGTGCATTCTCTCTCTACCTCTCCCTTTTGCTTGTTTAATGTTTAAATCACTTTCTTTTTTTCTTGTTTAGGAGAGGAAATGAGAGAGAAAGAGAGGGAGAGGGAGAGAAAGAGAGGGAGAGGGAGAGGGAGGGGGAGGAAATGAGAGAGGGAGAGAAAGAGAAAGAGAGGGAGAGGGAGGGAGAGTGCATTCTCTCTCTCTCTCTCTCCCTTTTGCTTATTAAAGGTTTAAATCACTTTCTTTTTTGCTTGTTTAGGAGAGGAAATGAGAGAGAAGGAGAGAAAGAGAGGGAGGGAGAGGGAGAGGGAGAGGGAGAGGGAGAGGGAGAGAGAGAGGGAGAGGGAGAGGGAGGAAATGAGAGAGGGAGAGAAAGAGAAAGAGAGGGAGAGGGAGAGGGAGGGAGAGTGCATTCTCTCTCTCCCTCTCCCTTTTGCTTTTGGAGAATGTTAAGATATATTGTGAGAGGGAGAGGAAATGCGAGAGAAAGAGAGGGAGAGGGAGGGAGAGGGAGAGAAAGAGAAAGATAACATATATTGGAACGATAGCATATCCATGATTATGGTAATGGTATCCACTTTGCTTTTTTTATGGGTACCATTACATCGACTCCTTAAGAGGGCTAAAAATTAGTCATACACTTTATAAAGTCTAATTAGGAGATTTAAGATGCACGATAATAGACTTATCGATAATGGTATGCAATGTGCTTTGCCATGGGCCACGTACATTGGTGACTCTTTAAGATGGCTTAAAATTGGTCATGTCCTTCATAATGTCCAAGTAGGGGATCTAATTGTGATATGCATAATTCATTGGTTTTGTATTAACTTTATAGGCATAACAAATTAGAAATCATGCCAACTAGTCAATGGAAGGACTAAAAGAAAATGATACCCTAGCTAATGGTCATTACGGTACTTCATCAAAATGAACCCAAAAGTATTGTTATAGAAGAAGAATCCCTTAAATTGAGCATAGGATATTTTCTCTTAGGTCTTATGACTATGAGTAAAATTGATTGAAACAAATTTTATTACTATAGTTGATAAATTTCATAGATGGCATTAATTTTAATACGCGATCCTAGGACAAAAAAACCACATTTCTAAGATGCTTTTTGTTGAGACTGATTTATTATTAGACTAAGAGATCCTCAATGATGCTCATAAATGGATTACTTATACTCAAAGCCCTCTAGTGCAGTTGTATAAGTAATCCTAGTAGAGCCCCTCTAAGATACTCAAAGTACATAACCTAGAGACCGTAGCTAGGTATATAAGGTATAATGGTTGTATAAGAAGACACCTCAATAATTGACTTATCACCATTAAATCCCAAAGAAGAATCGTTTTCCATCCCCTTCAACTCTATATTCACCTCGTGAAGAACTTCATTAATCATAGTATCCTTGTCACCAATCTTTTTGTTGCAATGATGAAGTAACATATTCATTACTTTGCCTTTTAGCATCTAAGCCATTATCCAATCTTTTAGTCAAGTCCAAACATTTAGTCTTCGACTCATGAACCTTATGAACCAATGCTTTTTTTTAAACAATAACAAATAATTATCTACCGGGACAAATAAATCCTTGAGCATGATATAGGGCCGAGATATAACATCAATAAATCTCTCAACTACTATGTACAATGCAAGAGCTTATGGTCAACTTGCAACTTGACATACATCTCCATACTGTAATGTAGATAAGATGGAAAACGAAGAAGGTCTTATTGTTCAAGATCGCAAGGCGTATCTTAATCAACATGTCCCATATCCTTGCTCTCAATGCAAGTTGGCAATTAGACGAAAACGCCGATTGTCTATAGAACACGTACGACGATTTGGCGAGTTTCAATCTGAGATCATTGATCAGGTGATTGCGGATTTTCAGCAAACGGTAATTTGAAGTTAATATTAATCATGCATTGTACTCGCAAGCTAATTGAAAACCATACACAATAAGATTGGGTCTTGTTGGCAAATTTTCTATCCAGGGGGGTGATCTCTCGTCCCAAGGGGGAGTGCATCCTTTGCGGCCAATTAGAAGAGTTCGTGGATGTGCGATGGATGGATTGCAGGAGCCAATCCACCACTCGCAAGGCCAATCTATACCGTCAATGCCAAAGGAGACATACAACCTTCCTGACCTACCTACAATCTTGGAGCCTGAGATGGAGGCAATGATCGATGCATTGATTCCCATGGATGTCGAGACATCTGATCCGCTTAGAGAGGAAGCATCCATACCATTATATGATGGGTGCCGAGTATCTCGGTTGAAGACATTGCTTGCACTCTTAAGTGTGCAAGCAAAATATGGATGGAGCGATACGAGTGTGACCGAGTTATTCAGGTACCTTGCACATAGGCTTCATTGATTTTTTTTAAAAACACTATTATTACAAACATTTGTGCTTTTTCAAGGTGTTTTATGATTTTTTTCAGGTTATTGAAATATCATATATTACCACCTGCAAATATCATACCTGAGTCTCGTGATGATGCACGACATGTTTTACGGAAGCTTGGCATGGACTACAGTAACATCCATGCATGTATCAATGATTGCATACTGTTTCGAGATGAATACGAGACTATGGAGACATGTCCAAAGTGTGGTGCTCACAGGTATCGACAGGACTTGCAAGGGCAAACCATCCCTCAAAAAGTTCTCAGACACTTTCCGCTCATCCCCCGCATAAACCACATGTTTCCCACATCCGGCATGGCAAGCTTGACAATGTGGCATGTGCAGAATAGGTCCACGGATGGAGTTCAACGAATATCAGTGGATTCGCGCGCATGGAGCCACATTGACTCTACCTTCCCAGGCTTTGCGCGAGAGCCAAGGAATCTTCGGCTCGGTCTCGCAATGGATGGTGTGAACCCATTCGGTCTGCGCTCAACTTCTTACAGTGTGTGGCCTATAGTGCTTGTCAACTACATCCCTCCATGGCTTTCTACGAAGAAAGGACATCTCATCCTTAGCTTGCTTGTCCCAGGCCGCTACAAAGTAAAAAATATGGACGTGCATCTTCGTCCATTAGTCGATGAGCTTATGATTTTGTGGGAGGAGGGGGTCAGTGTGCAAGATATGAGCAGGCGCGATGGTCGACGGTCAGCCAACATTCGAGCCATTCTCATGTGGACGATGCATGACTTTCCGGGATTGGGAGAGTGCTCAAGTGAGCAGACCTCCGTTCTCGCTGGTAATATCTATATTTTATCTCATTCAATCAAGTATTCACTAGGTCGTGGCTCGCCTTAGAGGTCTGGTTACCTCAGGTTATCATGCATGTCCATTGTGTGGGCCACAGTTAGACTCCCGAAGGTCACGAACCATGAAGAAGATGGTATATCAAGGACACACCGCTTTCTTGCTGGAGGATCATGAACTCAAGGAAGGTTTCCTTGGACGACCTCCAACACGTATGAATGCCACAAGCTGGTACAAGCTGAAAATGGTAAACCCGAAATCACATCCAAATGGAATACGACGGTTCTCAGTTTTCTACGAGTTGCTATATTGGACCCACTTACATGTCAACCACTTGTTGGATCCCATGCATATTTTCAAGAATGTGGGCAGCTTGTTATGGGACCACATCACAGGAAAGAGAGACATTATAGGGGCACGAATGGATTTGAAGGAGGTAGGTAAGATGGAGGCGCTTTGGCCGTAGTCAAGTGCTGATGGTGGAGTGGAGCTTCCTCGCGCTCCTTGGGTTTTGTCCAGTAAAGAAGAGCGCATTGTGAAGCAAGTAATCAAGTCTATCCGCACTCCGACGGGTATGATGCGTTCTCTCAGGTCCGCATTTTCTAAAGATGACCAATTGTCGGGGCTAAAATCCCATGATTGGCATAAGATATGTCAGGTTTGTGAACAGAATGGATTGTAATTAGCGTGGGCATTTTGCAATTTGAAAAGTGGCCATTATTCATAATGCTTTCTCATTTGTGGCAGTTTGTCCTACCGATCGCGATCGCAGGATGCCTTACTCCAGAAATTCGCGGGGCCATTTACAAGTTGTCGACTTTGGTGCAATGCACCTCACAGAAAGAGATTAAGATGTCCTCTATTGGATCCGCGAGGCGGGGAGCAGTGGAGACGGTCTGTCTCTTTGAGAAATACCTGCCCACTAGCATGCTCACGATACAAGTCCACCTTCTTGTGCATCTTGTGGACGAAGTGGAGATTGCTGGACCTGTCCATATGCGATGGATGTTCTTCCTGGAGCGCTTCATGAAAACCCTGAAAGGCTTTGTGCGACAACGAGCTCGGCCAGAAGGTAGCATGGCCGAAGGTTGGTTGGTGTCAGATGTGTTAGTGCATATCTCACAATGGCTACCAACGGTGGAACCAGACAATGAAATGCTATGGGAGCTGAAGGACGATGATAGACTGACTGGCGATGTGGTGGTTGGAAATGGGGTATAAAAAAGAATGGATGCCTCAATGGAAGAGAAGGTGAATCGCTTTTGTATGTTGCACCATGCCTCCATAGAGACGTGGCTTGCCAAGTACCAGATTACAAGGGAAGATTGAGAGGAAGCACGAGCTGAATTCCGACGTAGTACGCGTCATTGACCGATTCGATATCCCGAAGGCATGGAGGAGATGCCGTGGTTTATGTCAACATGATGGTTACATGGAGCCTTGACCACAGCATCCAGCGAAGGGACAGAGGTCTCAATGGAGGAGTGGGAATTCTCGAGGGGATGTAGTCCAAAGGTGATGAGAGGTTTATAATATGTCATATCTAAATTTTATATGCGACATCTAATTTGAGTGTTTCAATGTACAATACAAAATATATAGTGCAGCGTGGTCGCGCGGACGGCATTTTCGCGTGGAGCATATTGACAAAATGCGCTCCACAATGGACTATGGTGTCATGGCAAGGTTCGAGCAAGAGAGCCGGCGACGAACAACGGATCCGAACACGGTTGTGGATGAGATGGAGTATTTTGGAAACTTGCAAAGTATTATTACGGTGGATTACCGTAGCTTCTCCATGATACTATTCGATGTGCAGTGGTTCAAAGTGGTACTTGGAGGAGCTGGAGCAACAGTTCGACGAGGTCCATTTGGATTTCTCGAAATAGATTCCGAAAAAAAATGGACGGATTTGCACGACACCTTTGTGTTGCCGGCCCATTGTGAACATGTGCGTAGAGTCATTTGCTTGCTAATTGTAATACGACATGGTTTATGTCACAATGGTTTGAACTCGCTTTGTACGTGTTTGTGAATAGGTAATCTTCTATCCAAATCCCCGACAATCTCGATGGTGGTATGTTATACCTTCAACTCCCCGAAGTGCGAGAGTATATGATCAAAGCGATGTTCCGTGCATAGATGAAAATAATATGCAAATAGAGGGGTCGATATTACAAGGGGTGGAGGCCGCCGCAAGCTTCGGCTAACAATGATGGAAATACAAGAGTCCAAGAATTTTTTGAGAACGAGGCAGACTCATTCTTTTGTGGTGACATGTCTATCGACCTTCCAGTGTATGCGGAGTTGTGTCAGGAGATTAACATGGGACCATAGGATACTTCATTCTTGGAGCATCCACTTACTCAATTCGTTGTTTAGATATCTTATAAAGGTACATAAGATATGCATTTTAAGAGGGATTTTTTAAAAATGATTTATATTACTGTGCTTTGTATAATTTAAATTGATTATTATAACACCATTTTTTATCTATGCAGGTGACATTTTCAGGATGAGTCGAGGGATGAGCGATGAGGAGTTGCAGGACATCTTCACGCCATGTCTTCAGACCAGCTCGCGAGATTCAGAGAGATGGCAGACCAAGAGCTGTCTCATTCTTCGTTAGGGCGCTCTGCTAGATCTGCTTCAGTGCGATCAGATGCTTCAACTTCGAGCAGACGATCTCGACGCTCATGACTTGGGCTAGAGGGAGGGACTGCATCGGGATCAGGGGGATGCTGCTGTGGAGACACAGATGTGATGTCTCCGTCTCGTCGTTCAGCTGGAGTTGTGTCACCTCCAGGATTTGTCACACCTGTGGGGACGTCTACTCCAGTTACTCCGGCTTTTGCGCAGCCGTCAGCAGGTGGCACCTCTTTGGGTGCCACTCCGAGAGAGGTTACCCCCGTCGGTACACCGGGTGTAGAGGGGTCTCCTGGATATGCCCAGGAGCGTGCACGGAGATGGGAGAGGACCCATCTTAGGCAGACTCCTAGGGGTTATGGATATCCGGTTGATAGTAGGTCAGGAGCCATCATCATGAATGATGAGGGGAGGAGGGTGATGGCTCGCATGAGAGAGTTGTGCCAACAAGTTTTTCGGCACAACATCCTGGATCATTGGAAGAACATACTGGAGGGGAGCAAGGACTACATAGTAGCATCCTTGCACGAGAGTTTTCGGTGCCAGCCACAATAGATAGATTCTGTACGGGCTGGATGATGGATTGCATGTGTGCACACATGTCACATAGACGATCCGACGCACGCATGGTAATCAAGAGTGGGGCTGCAAAGCCCGAGTGGTTAGATGCAGATGACTGGCATCGACTGAGGGAGGAGGCTACAGATTCGCCAGGACGTTGGAGTCAGCAGCGTGAGACGACGAGGGCACGACTCGAGGCCGGAGTGGTCCATCATCTTGGGAGTGGTGGCCATAGGACATATTTGGAGGACTTTGTAAGTTTCTCTTTTGTTTTGCTTGTTTGTTTTTTTGAAATATTCTTTGTACTGACAATCATATTTCTAATAGTTAGTATTTTGTTTTCTTTGCAGCACTCCATTACAAATCGTGAGCCGCAAGGCCTTGAGACTCGATATGTAGAGAGACACGGTCTCAATGCATTGATCAACCGATTGTATAGACGCGGCGGCCCTGTAAGTCACTCATCTTTCTTATCCATAGTTACCATGAGATATTTGAATGCATTATTGTATGGTGGATTGATGTGTTGTTTCTTTTTCTGCAGAATCCGTTCGATGCTCCTTTGCGGCGGGACGAGCTTTCGGGGGACGAGGATTTCTAGCTCGCCCTTGGATCCTTGGAGCTCACACACCTTTATTTTTTAGTCGCCTGATCTATGTAGACATTTTCTATGTATTAGTGATATCCTATCATGATTATACCAATCGCTTTTTATGCGATCATGTATTTATTTCATGTATCAGTTTTATGATTTCAGTATACATTCTTTTTGTTTGCAAGCGCTTTGTATACAATAGTGTAGAAACTATTTTGTATGGCTCTCATACAGCACACAGTGCTATATGTGCTGCTCTGCCACAAATTTTTTTTTCCCTGTTACTGTCGCTATTTGCGTCGCAAATTTACTGCTCGTGTCGCTATTGGCGTCGTTATGTGCGGCACAAATTTACTGGTTACGTCGCTATTGGCGTCGCTATTTGCGTCACAAATGCGACGCATGTAGCGACGCCAATAGCGATGCCAATAGCGATGTTTCTATGGCATCGTCAATAACGATGCTTTTTGCGACGACAGGGACAAATTTTGTTGTTTGTATTTTCGTCGCTTTAAACGTCGGTATAAGGTCTATATCTTGTAGTGTAAACCTGTAAAAACAAGTGGGTTAATGATGACATATATTTGATTAAGGGTAAGAATGAATAAAATAGAGTATGCAACTACCTGAACACTCTCCATAGCTTGAAAAGTCATGCGTGATCCACAACAATATGCCCTTTAAAGTGAAATCTCTAGAGGACAATGATACACTTACATCTTGCACCTCAATACCTCTCCATAGCATTTCTAGCTCCTCGATCAAAGACTCTAAGTAAACGTCCATGTTTTTTACTTTGTGTTTTTCAGGAATCAAAAGGGACAACATTACATATCCTTTTTTTATTGCCATGGACGGAGGGATATTATAGTTCACCAATACCACTAGCCATACACTATATGAGGTGCTTTTGATGCCAAATGGATTTATTCAATCTAATCCTAGACTAAATCTCAAATTTCTGGGCTCTTATTTGAAAGTAGGCCACAAATTGTCTACGTGTTGCCAAGCTGGTGTGTCTGAAGGAATTCTCCACTTTCCATCACTTGAATGGTGACTAGCATACCATGACATGAGTCTCACAATAGATTCACACTTAAATATAAGTTGAATATGTGTAATAATAGGAAAATGTCGCAAAACCTTATGAGGCACATTCATTGATTTTATCTCTTGGTTGTATCTTGGTTCACCACAAATAGGACACTTTCGTGCAGATGCATGATCCCCACAAAACAAGATCCAATCATTGACACATGCATGGATTTTAACGTAATCGAGACCTCCAAGAGATGTCAAGAAACGCCTTGATTGCTCCCTTTTAGTTGGTAATTTATTTCCATTTGAAAGCATTTGTGACAATAACTTGTATATATTGTGCAAACAGAGTTAACAAACCGTGAATATTGTCTAGAAGCATTTATGAATTAATATTAAATGATACATACTTCAATAATGCATTCAAGCTAGCATTACTCCATCCATAAATGGTTTGCAAGTTCAGTATCTCGAGAGATGCACGTAGAACGGAGTAGGTGTAACCTTCGTAGTACAATGGATTTTTCAACACTATGTGTAGCGGGTCATCTATCTCTCTAGTGGCATCCTCCCCCCGAACCTCATGGGAAAATAAATTGTGTACCATGTTGTCCAAAATCTCTTCCTCCAAAACTTGATGGGGCATTTGAAGAGGGCTACTATCGTTGTCATCAGTCTCTACTCTTCTTGAGGACTCTACCTCCTCGCGTTGACGCTTCGCAACCTCTCGACACCCTGGAGGGACCATTTGAGGATGTGGTACCGCATCCTACTCAATAAAAAAAATGAAGTTTTGTTTAATGGTGAAGACGCAACATAGACCAATAATATTTGTGCAAATAAAGCAATAAAAATTACTGGGTCTTTTTCTTGGTCCCACTCTCCGTACATGCTGAGGTGTGACATTGTGATTCGACGTGCTCGAAAAAAACATCCTCGACAATGATCACACATACATTTGATTTTCCGTCGTAGCCAAGTGTCTCGATTGTGAAGATGCAATGTCTCATCCTCACTAGAGGATGTACTGTTTGTTGACTCAGCATGTCCCATACTAGTAGAAGATGACGACATAATTACACCTGAATCATAAGGACAAATGTGATTTCATTTGGTATATATATCATATTCCCTAAATGCATGCATTGATACTTACAACATGGAGGCAAACATTTTGATATTGAAAGACTAGTAAAGTCATGTCATGTTGATCCTAAAAACAACCAAAAGCTAGCATCTAATTAGTTTAATTGTAACTGCGCATCTATCAGCGCGTGTAATATGTCTTATCTACGCATATACACATGCAATTACATGCGCTTACAGACGCGTCGCACAAATATAAATTTTTTTTAAAAAAGTTGTGGCTTTCTTTTCAAACCAATGCTTTCATGCTTTTTTTGGGCGTTTTCTGCAGTTCGAGCTCGACATCACTAATCATGTCTATCTATCACTTCATGAAGACAATGAGGGAAGGAAATAGGAGTAAAAAGAGGACAGGAGGAAGGAAGAGCCAAAGAGTAAAGAATAAGAGCCAAACAACAAGGAAGAGAATAAGATTCAAGCAACTTACCAAGGGAAGGGAGAAGGAAGACAAGGAGCTTGCAACCTAGCCGCCACCCGTCGGAACAAGCAAAGAAGGTGAGTTCTTCTTCTCTCTCTCAATCTTGTTTGCTTTCTCTGTCTGTTTGTCTCTCTCTCTCTCTCTCTCTCTTTACATGCTATAGATTGTCATCTATGGAGGTTTTTTTGCGCATTTTTTATAAAAATTTAAAAAATATGGTCCGACTGTGCGCGTCTGTTAGTGTGTCTAGATGACAGTGTAGACGCAGGTATAGACGCAACATGTAATATGTTTTATCTGCACAAGGTAATATGATTTTTCTTGTGTAGATGTGGAATCTTGGATCTTCCAGTACTGATCCTGAGTTGGAACGTATGAACAACACCTTAGCAGAGTTTTCTAGAGGTGTTAGTAGCTTTTTTGGAGGTTTTTCAAACAAGGAGCAATTCATGGGGGAGATGACCAATTATCTTGGTCGCCCTCCCACTGCAGAGGAGGTTTTCAGTGTCATCTCTGGGATATCTATCACATCTTTGCCTAGCATTGCCGCACAAACACCAAACCTTGGCACACCAAACCTTGGTACACCTCTACTAATAGGTACTCCATGCACTATGCATACACACAGATCAGATGATGCACATGGATTAGTTGAAGTACATGGATTGATCGAAGCATATGCATCTGTAGAAGCACGTGCATTGAGTGAGGTAGAGGGTAGTGCTCGTCGAGGGAGGAGAGAGAGTTGTGCGGGAGGACGAGGAGGTCGAGGGCTTTGTGGGGGTTGCTTAGGAGATGGCTCTCGATCATCCTCACTGGGAAATGAGAGAGGTGAGCCTCCATAAATGTACTACTTTGTCACCACTGATGTTGGTGGTATCTTGCATAACTCTGAGGGGAGGGAAGTGATAGCCTACTTGAGGAGTGTCGTGCATGCCACATACAAAGATTGCATGATTCCCTTCAAGCACCAAAAAAATGATTTGTGGCAAGAGGTGCTGCAGGCAGTACACAGAAGGTACCCTAATCCTGAGAATTCACGATTCTCAGATGATTGGGGACGGTCAAAGGTGAGAGACGCACTTCATAACAAGAGGTCTCACCTTATGATTCTCGCCAAGGAGTCACTGAGGAGACAAGAGCAGGGGCACCCTGAATATGGCCAACCACCCAATTGCCACCGCAGGGAGTGAAAAGAGACCAAGAAGAGAGCAGCAGAGAAAAGGACAAGTTGCCAGCATGCAGAGGTGCGACATATCCAGATGGCAACCATGGGATTGTCGCATTTTGGATCAGGTGGCAGGGAGTCATGGGAGGCTGAGTTTGTAAGTATTATTTGATTTCTTTTTTAAAATTAAATTGTGTAATTTGTTTCAATTCATTATGTAGTGTGTTCTAATACGTTGTATATTCAAATTTTCCTTGTAGTATCATATCGTTGGTAGGATGCCTACTCCTAGAGAGGTAGGCTACCATCGAGGTCATAACCGGGTGTCCACTTGGCGGCATTTCTATGAGGAGGGACTCATCACGGAGGAGCAATATAATGGAGCCATGAGGATTCCACAACCAGAAGAGGTATGTTTTATTTTTTACATGAAAAGTATAGGTAACTCTAATTTATTGTTTGTAATGGTATTTATATACCTTAATCCTTTGTGTAGGCGAACCCTGATGCAGTTGAGGATAGTGAAGAGGGGACTAGCAGTAGCGGTGGCGGTAGCGGCAGCGGCACAGGCAGCGGTGGTGGTAGCGACGATGATGCCTCTTCTGAGGAGATGTAGAGGAGCCCCATGCATGCATGCCTCCCCTTGGCTTGTAGTTTTCATTTTTGATATGTATTACTTTCAGCTAGTGCTTACGACCATGACTATGCTTGAGGTCACAAGCACTAGAACTCATCATGTAAAAACGTTTCATCTATATATATGAAATTTCGTGTTCTACATACATTGTTTTGTTTTCAGTACAAAAATCTTAGAAATAATCTTTCTCTATTTGCCCTGAACATACAATTTGATGTTGATGGGGGAAAAAAAACCAAAGAGTAACATGCTCTCTGGTTTTTTTTTCATGCCTCTGTTTTGGGTGTCTATCAGCAGGTTTAAATTGTAGGAAAAATGTGCATCTATTCTCGTCAAAAACTTGCAGAGTAAACACTTTTTTAGGCGTATAGTTACACGTGTGTATAGACGCATAATATGAATATATCCATTTTTTTATAAATATGATTATATATTTACGTAGTGCGTCAATACGCGCGTCTATATGCGCATCTATATGGGCGTGTAACTCTCACTATAAGTGCGCTTTTAGACGCAGTAGTAGATGCGGTAATAAATGCGCCCGATATTTTTTAATACAGTTCAAATATTGCGTCTACAAGTGCATCTATGGAGCCTTTTTGTTGTAGTGTAAGAGTGGGGCATCAAAGCCCGAGTGGCTAGATGTGGATGATCGGCGCCGACTCAGGGAGGAGGCTATAGATTCTCCAGGACGTTGGAGATAGCAGCGCGAGGCGGTGAGGGCACGACTGGAGGCAGGAGTGGTCCATCATCTTGGTAGTGGCGGCCACAGGACATATCTGAAGGAATTTGTAAGTTTTTATTTTGTTCTGCTTGCTTATTCTTTTTACAATATCCCTTGTATTTACAATCGTGTTTCTAACAATTGTATTTTGTTTTCTTTGCAGCACTCCATTACAAACTGCGATCCCACCATCCTAGAGACTCGATATGTAGAGAGATACGGTCTCACTGCATTGATCGACCTATTGTATGGACGCGACGGCCCTGTAAGTCACTCATCTTTCTTGTCCGTAGTTACTAATTTTAATTAAAATATATTATTGTATGGTGAAATAATGTGTAGTTGTTTCTTTTTTTGCAAAGTCCGTTCGATGCTCCTTTGCACAGGACGAGCTTTCGGATAGCGAGGATCTATAGCTTGCCCTTGGATCCGTGGAGTACACATGCTCTTCTTTTTTGATCATGTGATTTGTGTAGGCATTTTCTATGCACTATGTATCTTGCCATGATTGTACCGTCACTTTCATTACACGATCTTGTATTTATTTTATGTATCAATCTTATGATTTAAGTACACGTTTCCTTCATTTAGATGAGCATTGTACATGTTACTAAAACTCTTTTGTATTGAAAGGGAGCAACAAATCGAAGGTTGGACTTGAGAGCTATGGCGGGAGAGCAAGAGCAAGAAAGGGGGAGACTAGAAATGGGAACTCCAACAATCACAATGTGTGACCGGGCCTTCCTTTATTCAAACTGTCACTAAAAGAATAAAGAATAAAGTGACGGTGAGGGGCGCCCGCCACCTGCAGTGTGCAGTGGCGGTGACTGTCAGTGTAGTAATACACGGGCGACTAGGCAGAGGCGCCTTTACCCCCAACAACCTCCCACTTAAAGGCGAATCTGGCCCAGTGAGGAGTGAAAAGAAAAAGAAAAAAGACAGTACAACAGGATGAGGAAATACATCATCTCATCCCACGCCTATCAACCTCTTGAGGAAGGCAAAGTGCTCTGTAGAGAGGCTTTTCATGAGCAGATCTGCAGGATTCTGGTCAGTCGAGATCTTAACAAGATCAACAGACTTGTCCTCAACAACCCCATGTATGAAGTGATACCTCACCTCAACGTGTTTCGTCTTCGCATGGAAGACTGGATTCTTGGCTAACTGAATAGCACTCATAGAATCCAAATGCAGTGTAGGGATAGCATCAATACTAAGGTCAACAACTAAACGACCCAACCAAATGGCCTCCTTGCAAGCCTCAGTGGCTGCAACATACTCGGCCTCTGTAGTAGAAAGGGCCGTGCATTTCTACATCCTAGACATCCAAGAAACAACACCTCCAACATAGGTGAATACATAGCCGGAAGTGGACTTCCTACTATCTGCATGTCTTGTATAATCAGAGTCAGTGTACCCCACGACTCCTGTATCTTGGCTGCCATAGCATATGCACATATCTGCAGTGCCCTTCAGGTTCCTTATGATACCCTTCACGGCATCCCAATGCTTCTTGCTAGGTGTAGCCATAGAGCATGCCAAAACACCAACTGCAAAGGCAATATCTGGACGAGTGGATATCATGGCATACATAAGACTGCCCACTGCGGATGCATAGGGAATCTTGGCCATCTCGGCCTTTTGCTCTTCTGTCTGCGGACAATCAACCTATGATACCTTCACATAATAAGGCAATGGATAGCAAATAGGCTTTACATCCTGCATGTGGAAGCGCTCAAGGACTTTATGAATGTACTCCCTCTGTGACAAGTAGAGGAGTCCTTGATGCCTGTTGCGTCTAATGTGCATACCAAGTATGTGAGCGGCCTGTCCCAAATCTTTCATCTCAAAGCTCTTCTTGAGCTGAGCCTTAAGAGCATCTAGCTCATCATGAGCTTTCCCTGCTATCAGCATATCATCCACATAGAGTACCAAAATCAATAAAGAACCATCACGGGCTTTCTTCGTGTAAAGATACGGATCCATAGCACTCTGGCTGTAGCCCTGTGACTGCATAAATGCATCAAACTTATGATACCACTCCTTAGATGCATGTTTCAAGCCATAAAGACTTTTCTTTAATTTGCACACTAGGTGCTCCCTGCCAGGTTCTGCAAAGCCCTTAGGTTGCTTCATATAAATCTCATCATGCAAGTCCCTATGTAAGAAAGCCGTCTTGACATCCATCTGGTATAAATCCAAGTCAAGCAGAGCAACCAAAGCCAAGACTAAGCATAGGGTGGTCATCTTAATCACAGGAGAAAAGACCTCATCAAAGTCCACACCATGCTCCTGCTTAAAACCCTTTGCTACCAATCTAGCCTTGTATGCCGGCTTGGGGTGTCCAGGGGTACTTTTTAGCTTGTACATTCACTTGCATGGCAAAGCCTTCTTGCCCGTAGGCAAGGAAACCAAATCCCAAGTCTCATTTTTATGCAAGGAGTCTATCTCAGACTGCATAGCCCTCTCTCAAGAGTGACTGTCACCCTGCGCATAGCCTCGTCATAAGTGAAAGGCTCTCCTGCATTTGTAACCAAGGCATAATGCATCGAGGGCTGAAATCTATCATGTGGATGTCTGTCTCTAGTAGACCGTCTCACGGCAGGCTCTGCTGCTTGCCTAGCTGCATGTCCAACGCCCTGACCATGAGCATCTATTGCAGCTCTAGGCTGTCCAACTGGCTGTGCGGGAGCTCTCGCTCCTCCTGAAATATGACCCTGCGGATCTCAACAACTCTCTCAGGTTGCCTATGCATCTTGTCTTCATGGAAGACTACATCATGACTACGGATGACTTTCCGCGCCTACAGATCCTAGAGACGGTAACCCATCTCGCCTGCATCCCCATAACCAAGGAAAATGCATTTGACACTCTTGGGATCCATCTTACTTCTCTTGTCCTTGGGCACATGGAAAAATGCCTCACATCCAAAGACACAGAGATGCACATAAGAGGGAGTTTTTCCAGTCCATACCTCCTCTGCAACCTGGAAATCCAAACCACTAGAAGGTGATCTGTTTATGACATGCATAGCTATAATAACTGCCTCAGTCCAAAAGCTCTGTGGTAGGCCTGCATGACTAAGCATACTGCGTACACGCTCCTGGATGGTTCTATTCATATGCTTAGCCAAACCATTCTAGGGAGGGTGTAGGGGGCGGTCAACTGAGGCTTAATATCCCTCTCATCACATAACTGCTCAAAAGTACGTGAGACATACTCACCCCCATTATCTGTCCTTAGGCATTTTAGCCTATACCCAGACTGGTTCTCAACCAATGCAAGCCATCTCTGAAACATAGCCAAGACATCCAATTTCTGCTTAATGGGATAAGCCGAAACTTTCCGTGAAAAATCATCTATGAATGTAACAAAATACTTTGCACCACCCATAGACTGACAAGGCATGGGCCCACAGACATCCAAATGTACCAATGCCAAGGGCTCACTCATGCGTGGCCTACCAAACTTCTTATGCGTAGATCTAGTCTGCCAGCCATAAAGACAATGCTCACATGAATCAAAACATGCATAATCAAGGGGCGGTAAGTACTGCAAACCAAAAAGCATTTTCATTCCCTTCAAAGACATATGGCCCAAACATGCATGCCAAAGAGATACATGTGGGATAGAACCCACAGACAATACATGATCAAGGGAAGAAGCTGATACAATCAAGGGGTAGAGACTACCAGCCTTGGCACCTCTCGCAATCACAAGTCTGCCATGAGTGATCTTCCATGCAGAGTCTCCAAAAGATATATGTTAACCTATGTCATCAAGCTGTCTAGGTGACATGAGATTGTATGTCAAAGCAGATACATGACGTACATTCTGCATAACAAAACTGCTGCCAGAAGGAAACTGCAGCCTAACATCACCAATGCCCACAATATCAAGAGAGCTGTCATCACCCAAGCGCATAGTACCCGAAACAATACGGTATGAATGAAACCACTCTTGGCAAGGTTTCACATGAAAGGATGCACCTGAGTCCAAGAGCCAACACTGTGCATACATAGAGTGTATCTCTATCATCTGCGAAGCACTAGAAGAAGCTGTAAGGATATAATCATCATCATCAACATCCTCAGGTTGCATAACATTGATCTCTTTAATTTTAACACTGGACTTTGCAGGCACTATGCTGCGATCAGAAGACTTATCATGCACTTTGTCTTTCCCCTTATCTTTGCACCTTTCATTGCGCAATTCATGGCATTGTGGCCTAATATGGCCCTTTTTCCCACAATGGTGACAAGTAACATCTGCATTCCTGCCACGGGATTTACTATGTGACTTCCCACGAGACTTGGATCGAGATTTCTGAGAATCCCGTCCACGGCTACTACCACTGCCATGCTTTCCATATCCATCATTCCTACCTCTAACTGTCATAGCATGAGACACACGAGAGGCATCCAAATTCTTACGGTTAACCTCTTCTTGTAGAAGAGCACTCTCAACATCAAATAATTTCAAGGTAGCAGTAGAGGCACATAATACAGTGCGGAATACATCCCATGACATTAAGAGTACCAAGCAAGAAAAGAGGAGTGACATCCTCTGCAAAAGTGATGTCGTGCGAAGTCAAGTTCTTGAGTATAGCATGAAACTGGCTCAAGTGAGCAAACATAGTCACATTCTCCTTTATGCACAGATCCATAAGCTGCTTCAGCCAGTACATTAGACTCGCTGGACTTTTCTTGTCATAGAGATTCTTGATTTTATCCCACAACTGCCATGCACTCTGTTCTTCGTCAAATACATTGTAGTGAACCTGTTTAGTGAGAGACAATACAATGGTGGACTTGCATAACTCATCAAGCTCAAGCCATTCCTCATCTAGCATAGTTGCAAGCGGATGCCCGCTTAACCTCAAAGGTTTGATCTGCGATTTTTACACCAACACCTACCAAATCTGGCTCTTCCAATAAGAGTAATTCGTACCTTCAAGCTTAATGATGTTGAAAATAGTATGATCAGTGGATGAACTCGCCATAATGCAGGTTGAAAGACTGTAGACAATTCAAAACTGCTTGCTGTTTACTACAGAAAATGACGAAAAAATCAAAAAAATCGAGGAAAAATGGCAAGGAAAGTGGAACCAAAGCTGCTGCCCACCAAGTACTAGTGAAAGCACATCATTTCAGAGTGTTTCAGCATGAAAAATCCATGTCAGTCCATACATATATGCTTGCTGTAATAAATTTCAGATTTCAGTAAAAGAGAGCTAACAGTGCCAAAATCGGATCCCAAGGCAATCAGATATTGCCAAGACCAAAGCCAACATCATGCGGGCATAGCATAAGCATATGATGGTCGACCAACATAAATCCAACACCCAAGTATGTCATAGGCACACCCCCAAGCAACGAGGCAAAGTGTTCCTGCCACTACCAAAACTTGACACAAGTAGGTGTCAGTTCACAAAGATATGAATCCAAAACTGAGACTTAGCTCATAAGAATATAGTGAACCAAGACATATGATGTATCATCCCAAAAGGTAAGAAGTCCCAAAGTTTCAAGTGTCTGTAAAACTGCTCAATAGCATGTAACAGCTCAATGCATAAAAGTACCGCATGCTCAATGTCTGATAAGCATTCAAGAATGCTCCCACTGGCACAAAAGTTGTATTTATGATATCAAGAGCTCAAGCCAAGGCAAGACATAGTGCCAATGACATAAGTCCAAGACAATACATCAATAGTACATCCCGAACATGTAGGCGGTAGAGCATCCGTATGTAGCATCCGTAAGCATGTAAGACATCAAATACATCCCAATCCAAACTCTGACAAGCCAAGTAACATCCAAGACTACTCCAGATAATCCACAATGTATCCAAGGTGGAGCTTCAATGAGCACTCAAGCTCAACGTATGTGTAGGGTAATCAACCATGACATGAGTATCAAGTCGTAGGCAACAGGTATGCATAAACCCAAGAAGCATCATTGTCAAAGTATATACCAATGTCAATAAGTGTGGGCTGAAATAAGATCAAGCTTCCAAAAGCATCTGGATTCAATGACAAGATCAAAGTCATCCCTCGATGATCAATACATCATAGCATAACCCAAGACATACATCCGGAACCAATAGGCATATGTCAAAGCATGAAAGATAGCTTCAGTCCAAGAGTATTCAGCCATGCATTTATTGTTATAAACTGTGTATTTCCAGCCCCAAAATCAGGCCAAAATCATAGCATTACATGTAGCTTCAATCCCCCAATCAATCGGGATGCAATAGGCATCAAACCGGTTATGTAGTCATGCCCAAACAAGCATAGGTATACAAATACATACTATCTCAAACCTAAAATCTATTGTAGAAGATTTTGTTATCAGAATTTGGCAAATTCAAGATCACCATCACGTCTGAAGCGTGCCAAAACCCCAACTTAGACTCTTACCTTTCCTGAATCGGGTTCCGAATGCCCGAGATATGACAAAAAGAGTGATTTTTGGGCCAGATTTTGAAACAAACACAAAAAAAAACGTGAGTTGGCTGGGGGGTCTGCTGTACCACATGTCAACAATGGGGCCCAAAGGGGGCACAAATGAGGGCCAAAGAAGGCCTACACCAAGCCTCAGCAAGCCTTGATAGGCTGGAAGCAAGATCCAGGTGAAGGAAGCTCCAAGAGGTGTGAGCTATGGCTGCCCACAACCGGTTTACAGCCTGTGAAACCTGAGAACTGAAGTAAAACTCTGAAATAATGAAGCAATACCTCAATGTCAATGCCCTGATGGTGTCTCAGTAGGCCGGGAAGAAGTTCAGGAAGCCGGGGAGTGACAGGAGCTCAAGAGAATGAGCTATGGCTGCCGGGAAGGAGACCCAATGCGAGTGGGGAGTCGATGGGAAGCTGAGAATGCCACGAACCAAGCTCAAGAGTTGGAAAGCAAAGCTCTGATACCAGTTGAAAGGAAGCAATGGATCGAAGGTTGGACTCGAGAGCTATGGGGGGAGAGCAAGAGCAAGAAAAGGAGAGACTAGAAATGGGAACTCCAACAGCCACAATGTGTGACTGGGCCTTCCTTTATTCAAACTGTCACTAAAAGAATAAAGAATAAAGTGACGGTGATGGGCGCCCGCCACCTGCAGTGTGCAGTGGCAGTGACTGTCAATGTAGTAATACACGAGTGGCTAGGCAGAGGCGCCTTTATCCCCAATATGTATGGCCCAAATAAAGCACATAGTGCTATTTGTGGCAGGAATACCATATTGAAAAATATGGAAAATTTTCATAAGTTTGGGACACGTGGTCAAATCTTTGGATTTGTTATAACTTGAACACTATAACTCCAAATCAAGCGCTCTATAGCTCAATAGATTTCATTTTTCAAGCGCTTTCCAATGATAGGTCACATCATATGGTTTTGAGAAACTTATGGGCATGTTATCCGGGTGCCACCTTTTTAGTATTCTAAAAATGAGAATTGGGAGATTTCCAAACTCACTAATATTGTGTTTAGGGCAGCTTGCTACCTTGCCACAAAATTTTTCCCCCTGTTACCATCGCTAGTAGTGTCACAAATTTATTACACGCGTTGCTATTAGTGTCGCAATATGTGTCGCAAAGCATCGCTTTCATCGTCACTATTTGCGTCACTGCTGATATCAATGCAAATAGCAACGCTGTTAGAGACTGTTCTATGGCGTCACTAATACCGACGTTTTTTACGACGACGGGGACAAATTTATTTATGAACATTTTTGTCACTTTGAACGTCGGTATAAGGCTTGTATCTTGTAGTGAGTTCCCTAAAATGTGCAATGATAGGCATGAAAAAGGTAAATAGAAAGTGTAGGATAATGCCCAATCTTTTGATGATCGTAGCATTGTTAGATCCATGTTAAGGTTGAGGAGATAAATGCCTTAGAAGTTCAGATGATTACATTCTTGCTACTTTTTCACTTGATACTACTTAGTTGATTGATATTCAATCCTCTTACTCTTAGTATTGGCTTCTTAATTCAGGGGTTTCCTTCCATGTTAATACACATCGTCTCATTGATTTTATATCTACTGCATTGTTCCATGTTTCCTTAGGCCACATAATAACCATGTATATGATATTTTTGAAATAGGTGATGCGAGATTGTAGTTTGCTATTGGTGCTCCATTTGTGCTTCATGATGTACATCATATTCTAACTTTGATTAAATTCCTTATCTCAATTGGAAAGTTGGATGATGACATGTATTATGTATCTTTCAGTCATTTTGCATGGAAGATTACACATGGTAAGCTCATTTTTACTAGACATACCAAGATTGATAGGCTGTATCTCTCACTTGTATCTAGATTTATTGATCATATTCTGACCATGACTGATCTTTCACATGTATCTCTTTTGCATCGCTATCTTGGGCATATATTTCTTAAAGGAATGAAAGTCTTGAATCTTTTGTAATATTTACAACCTCTTGACCACTCATGTTTTGATTCATGTGATCACTATTTATATGGCAAATAGACTTGAAACTTGGATAAAAAGACTGGTTTTATACACATGTTTGAGGTGTTAGATCTTTGCATTTACATATTTGTGGTCCCATGCCCTTTCAGTCATTAGGTGGTGCAAAGTATTTTATTATGCTAAGGAATGATTACTTGCATAGCCTAATATCCCATATAGAAATCAAAAGACTTGCCTATGTTTTAGCTCTTTTAAGCTATAGTTAAAGAACCGATTTGGGCATGAGTTAAAATAACTATGATATGATAATGGGGGTGAATATGTTCCTAAGAAATTCGAAAAGTTTTGTGATTAGATATTACTAAGCATCAATTGATTGTCTTGTATACCCCATCCCAAAATGGCATTGCAGAGCATACGACATGATTATTTAGAAAATATTTTACAATATGCTTAGCCGGGCAGGCTTACCACAACATTTTTGGGTTGAGGTAGTCACAACTATATTTCATTTGAATAATAGATACCCATGCATTACTCTTGGTGGTGGTAGAGTTACAGAGAGGAGGTATGATTTGGTAAACCTTGCTTGTATACACACTTGTGAGTCTTTGAATGTGAGGCTTTCTACCATATTCTCAAAGACAAACATAATAAGTAGGATATAAAGTATGTCAAATGTATCATTAGGAGAAATATGGACTCTCTCTTTTTCCAGTTAAGGGGCTTCTCTCTCACCTCTCTCTCTCTCTAAAATGAAATTCCAAAATAATGTTATAATAAGATATCTTCTACAATCAAGCAAATGTCATATGTGTATTTTTAATAGAATTCACCTATTATTTTATCCCCAAAGTGTAGGATAAGGTTACTTTTTCTCAAAATCCTCATAACTAAAAAATTACAATTCTATTTTCCCAAAAAATGGAGCCAATCATTGACAGATGACTCTTTAATACCCTCATGACTTTTCAACATTAAAGTATATTAGAATTATTCTCATTATTACTTCTTAAAAATGTAAAAAACGGTACAAGTTGACGTACACATCATATTTTAAGATTTTTTTTACCCAAAGACACATTTTTAACTCGAGAGTATTTTTTGAAAATTTTTTAACTCTTTTGGACAAGTATATGTCCATTTTTGGGCATTTTTTCCTTCCCTCTAAAAGCTTTAGTTTTATCCCAAATTTTATGTTCTCTTCTCTTTCCCTTTAGAATATGGTTTCTTGCATATGAAATCTGTTGAAGCAGCATTGAGGAGTGCTTTTGATACCATTTGCTGAAATAAAATAATCTCCATCTACAACACTCTCTACACTATTACAATCAATTTTTGATACCATTTGCTGAAATAAAATAATCTCCATCTACAACACTCTCTACACTATTACAAGAAATCTCCCTCTTCAACACTATACTATAAGCAATCTCCCTCTTCAACAATCTATACTACAAGCAATCAAGTGATAATGGAGGCATATTTATTTTTTAATCTCTGTGATGTTATTATTCTTCACAATTATTGTTTAATCCTTCAGCAACAATTCATAGAGAGAGAGAGAGAGAGAGAGAGAGAGAGAGAGAGAGAGAGAGAGAGAGAGAGAGAGAGAGAGAGAGAGAGAGAGAGAGAGAGAGAGAGAATATGATTGTGCGAGATGAACTAAGAAAATAAGTGATAGAGTGATAAAGAGTGCATTTGGGTAGAAGATAAAATGATGTTATTATTCTTTACTATCTAAGATTTTGTATAAATGTGTTTAACAATCTTTGACCAATATTTATTAGGGCCTAATAAAAAGTTGATTCCAAGATAAGATTAGAGGCTAACTAGGGATTGATTAGGGTTTATCATGATTGAAATCAAGTGAAAGAGTTAAGATCTAATTGGGTAAAAAATAACGCAAATATAGTGAATCAAAGGGGTATGATTATGTGATTTGAATGTTAATCGAAGTTAAAATTGTCATACATTTTTATTTGCAAAATGGAGCTATAGGACGTACTAAGAGAAAGACACTGGAGGATGAATATGCACCACTGTTCAAAAGAACTGTGGAAAGGGATGATGCAATAACATACAGGATGCAACAAGAAAGAAATACAGGGAAAAAAAATGTGGATCTTTGGGTTGATGGGTGCATTTATCCACCTGATCCACTAATTCAAAGGCCACCACAATTTAATGGGCTTACATCATTTGTAAAGTTTGTTTGTGAAGGCAATGAAGGATTGTATGGATACACATATAGACTTGTGGCACAAGGACTAATAGGGCTTCGTAAAGCCTTAATAAATATGCAGACAAGATTACAAGGATGTGTGTAGTCTTTGATGGAAAAAGATAGATTGTTGGTTGAGAAGGATAGGGAGAATCAGAGCACCTACAACAAGTAATGTATGTCATTGAAGATGCTATGCATGCTACATAGGTACAGAATATTGAGTTACAGTCTAAAATTATGGAGTCGGAGAAGGAGAACATAAACTTAAAGAGGAAGCTCATAAAAAAATTGGACATTGGGCCCACTTTAAATACCAAAGAAACACGTCAATGTATCCGATTAGTTAAACCAATTCACTAATTAACCAAAGGAAGTGGATCACAGACAGATATATGCTCAATCTACTACAATGAGAAATATGTTTCCTCATTGCAGAGAATGACATTATTGCTAAATTCCTTAGCAAAGATATGGTAAAAAATGCATTGGAAAATCATAAATTTAGGGATATTGTGGATAGTGTCGCAAGTGAACATCTTAGGAATGTAAGCAACTTGTTTACTGCTACAACTGCTCAAAGATTATGTGATAAGGTGGGACTGAGTTCTGAGCTATACAGTATGCTCTATCAACAATTGGATACAGGTTTTAAATAGGTCTTCAAAACTAAGTGAGTAGTGCCTCTGCTTAAATCATTTCATGTGAAGAAGGCTCGAAAATAACTAAATGAGAAAGTCTTAGAACTAATTGGTGAGCCTACACATCCGAAACATACACTAATATTATTCAATAGCAAAATAATGGAGCAACTTTATATATTGAAGGATTTGGAGGCTATCAAGTTGAATGGTATCTTGTAGATGATTTAAAAACAATGACATGTATGTTTGGTTTATTGAATGTAGAAAATGCAAAATTTCCATGCATATATTGTATCAAAACTAGGAAGAAAGGGAAAGATGGAAAGAAAGAATGGCTTGCCAAGACAGGACAACAAGGTGCTCTAATACGTGATCAGAAAGTCATGAGAAATGGAGTGCTAGTTCCAATGGATCCAAATTGGCACCCTATTTAGGGTTCACTTTTGCACATTTCATTGCTTGGTTAGAATAATTGCGAAACCAGTATATGAATATGTATGCTTTGCATACAGATGCAACATGTGTTAGAAGTCGATGGTACATGCAACAAGATAGAACAAGTCCTTTCTAAAGTTGGATTGCACGGGGGATAAGTAGAAATAAAAAAGGATGAGAAAAAATCAGGCAAGAGTGGAAATATCCTTTGTAAACCATGATTTGGTGGACCCAAGGCTACGAAGTTTGTATCTCCACCTTGAGATGAGGAATGCAATATACTTGTGAAACAACCAGAAAAGTATGAAGCATGGAGAAAATTGCACCCTTGCCGTTCCAGATTGGAGTAATGGGGGAAGACCGAGGATTGCAAAGATAGAAGTGTGGATACACCTAGATAGATTAGCAGCTCTGTTACAAAATTTGAGGTTTAGGGATGGTGATGCCAATATATTTAAAGAGATAGTTGCTAAATTTCATAACTCTATGGTGGAGGCATGGACTTCAAATAACATAACACACTATATGGTCAGTATTGTCACCATTACAAAAATATATCATGATTACGAATTAGTTTGTGTATCAAATATCTCTTTCTTATGCAGCGTATACTTGAGGCACATGGTCCATACTTTGCAGATCAATGGAGTTTAACAGTATGGTAAACTCAAGGTATGGAATAATCTCATTGGTGAGCTCGTTGTAGTTTTCAAAAGGCAACTGATCATAGAGGTGGCATTAATGATTCCAATTCTATGAAGCAATTATTCCAATGGTAGTATAGGAGATTAGAGATAGGATATGTGGAAAAAAAAAGAAGTAAAAAATCTTTCAAGCAAAATCTATAAGTAGGGAAATATATGAAGTGAGGAAAGCAAGATATGAAAACAATATAGCTAGACAACACCATGCAGAATGGTTGGCAACCCAAGAGAGAGAGATGGCAAGAAATGGAAACCTAAATGAAGAGTACAATTTTGATGCATTTGGAGTCAAAGAGAGAGTACAAGTACTAAGGATATGACTCATCAATACTCCTATCTTAAATATGAGATGTCTTTAATACTTCTATCTTAAGCTTTGGATAGTTTGTCTATTTGAATTTAGCCAGAAGAGCATTTTCTAAATTCTATTTTAAATTTCAAAGGTTCAAACTATGTTTTTCAAAGTTTTGATATCGATGGCTCTATCTTTTGGGTCTATTAATCTTAAACCACACTTCTTGGGAGAAAGGACAATGTAACAATGCCTATCTTAGAGAGTGAAGTTTAAGGTTATCTCTACTTGAGTCTTTTATTTGAATATACATATAAGATATTGTTGGAACTTTCAAAAAATTGAATTTGAATGATAAAAAGTCGATTTTGAAATCCTAAGACAAAGATTTGAAAATTCCAAACCTCAGAAGATTCACTAGCTTAGAGGGAGAGAGGGGCATGAGGGGGGGTGGCAGGAGAGAGAGAGAGAGAGAGAGAGAGATGGGGTGGAGAGAGAGAGAGAGAGAGAGAGAGAGAGAGAGAGAGAGAGAGAGAGAGAGAGAGAGAGAGAGAGAGAGAGAGAGAAGTTCATTTATGCTATAGTAAGTTTGAAAGTTCATTTATACTAAAGTTATTTTAAAGTTCATTTATACTACAGTAAGTTTAAAAGCTTTGTATTTAAGTCAAGTCTCCTTTCATTTTGTCCCAGTACTCTTCACTCTACCCTCCACTTTTCTATCCTACATCATCACAACCATGGCACGTTACAAGATTCCTATTAAGAAGATACACGCAAGAGCAAGAGGTCAACACTCTTCAGAATCTAGTGAGCATACTGTGAGTAATAATAGTCCCCTGGTGGGGCTGACAACGATGGTCCTACTACAATGTTTAATAAGGGTGGTGCTATTGTGACCAGCAATGATAGCCCTAGTGTGGTCAATAATGATGGCCTGTCTATTGAGAATAATGGTCCACCATTGTCCAGAAATGGTGGTCCATGTGCTCCAGTTGCTTTAGCTCCCACTATTGCCCTAGCTTAGGTAATACACATCCTCCAACACATAAGAAGTGAAGATGGAGACTAGGTCCCATAAATAGGGGGTAGATAAGGGGTATTATCATATATTTCTTGTACGCAGGTGATGTCTCCTTATTACTACTAGTGAATCCCCCATGACGTGAGATAAGGAAATTCTAGAAGATTGCAAACTTAATTATTTCTAGGGAACCATTCTCTAGTTTGGTGTGAGAAATACTACAAGATTTGTAGTCCAGGCATCATCACAAGTTCTTTTCAAGGAACCATGCAAGGAATGTGGGGTGATGGTAAAGCCAAGCCTTGCTCGCTCTCCAAGAGGCAGCTTTGAAAGCTATTTGATTGATCTCGTGAGTGATTATCAATTTCTAGCCACTCATGCTCGACATATCACTATTAAGCCCATAGATTTGATTCTTGTTTATAGGATTCACAACAACAAGGATGCATTTAATCTTAATGTCAACAACATGCTTTGAGAAGCTATCTTGTAAATGGATCTATGTTTAGCTCAGGTATGATTGTAGATTTTATGGAGCTTAGTTTTTGGTTATACTTCTAGTAGACCTTCAAATATTTAATTGCAGTGGCCTTCAAAACGAAGCTAAAATTTTCCTAGCTCTAGTTGTACTTGGTGTAATGTATAATCTATTATGTATTTTGTGGTTTCGTAATGCTATATCCGATATGTGATATTCTATTTTGCCCATGACTTGCATTATGTGAATTTTTAAGTTTACAATTTTGTAAGTAGTTTTGTTGAGAATAAATTTTATGTGCAATCACGCACACGTCAGTGAGAGCAGTTGTACTTGGGCCGATGCACTATATCTTTACTATATTTTATGGGTTTTCAATAGTATATTTGATATATAATATTCCATTTTACCCACGATTTGTATTTTGTGAATTTTTAAGTTCCTAATTCGCACATAGTTTGGTTGAGACAACATTTAATATACAAGTATGCACACTCGGTGAATTTTTTTTGTTCTCAGTGAAGTATAATCCAGTTAATGCATTTTCCAAAAAAAAGATTCAACTGTTAATTTTATAAATCGAAATATAATGAAATTTCACCCTTGTACCGAGCATCATAAGAACTCATAAAAACTAAAAAATTGGCCCCATTAGAAGCCTTTGGGTCATCTGACCGAAGGCTCGCATGTAGAGCCATGATTTCCCAAATTTAGGGCCCCACATGCAAGCCTCCGGCCAGGTATCCCATATGCTTCTGACGAGGCCTTTTTATTGGACGGTTGATGTGTCCTACAAGAGTCCACATGTAAAATTTCAAGTCAATCTAATCATTGGTCATATTTTTTCTGAAATTTGGATGCATTAATTAAAGTTTATGGATTTTTGAAAAGGTAAAAGTTTCATCTCATTTTATCCATTTGAGTTTTGTGTTTCAAGTACTCACTCTTGGAAGACATGGCACACACCAAGCAAGCGGCTCGGAGATTCTCCCCAAGAACTCCTGCACAGAGGCAACCTCCCCTTACTCCACCACCACCACTTCCATACCACCATCGTAAGCATCGATGGAAGCCATGCACAGTGGCCCTTCGAGAGATGGATCGACCTGATTACTGGACAGCCTAGGCTCTCCTTGCAGTACTCGAAGCTGCTGAAGCCTTCCTAATTGACTTGTTTAGAGACTCGGTCTATGTAGCAGTGCATACAAGGAGAGTCACCATCTCACTGATAGGGATCTATGAATAGTGAGATTTTTTCAGTGATGGAGGGACAGTCCTAATAGAGAGCAGCAACAATAGGGGTCTACATCTATGGAAGCTAGCTTCTAAAACGATTTTGTAAAATCATGCTCATATCGAATCCTCTGTAAATTATTGTGAATATGAATACAATTTTTTGGTGCATCTTACTTTTTTCAGTCACTTGTTATTTGTTTTATTTATTTATTTAATTTTTCCTTATGTGTCTTTGGATAAATAAATAGCACCAATTTGATAAAGCACTGTGTATTACATGTGAATGATGAATCATGTTGCGTATAAATTTGATAAATAAGTATTACATTCAAATACAGATAATAATAAATGATACATATCACAAATTACATTGCAATCCAAAAACATTAATATTTATTAATACAAGAAAAGATTACAAAATTGCATTACATTATTGCAAAAGAAACATCATTAGGTAATAAGTACATCTAATCTATCTTAGGCTTCTTGGTGTAAGAAGCTAGGAATAAGGACTTAGTGTAAAAATAATATTGATATTATGCCATGTCACACTAACATTGGTATAAAAGAAGAGGACATGTAAATTTTCACACCTTTTTGATACATTAATACAATTATTGTCATTCTCTCCCATCTTGCTCACAACTTCTATGGCTTCTCTCTCTTTCCTGTCTTTCTCTCTCCAAATCTAGTCTCTTCTTTCTTGCAGTCTTTCTCTCTCTTCTGCAGTGTTCTCTCTCCTCTTTCTCTCTCTCTAGTTCTCTCTCTAACAAGTGTATCATAGCTTTGGTCTTTGATCCATTTTCCCCTCTATTTTTAGTCCTATTTTCTTCCATCAAAATCAATTTCAGACAAGTATTGTACAAGACAATGACTAGTGGAGTGCTGCAGACCATCTACAATAAGTAAAAACTACATCTGAAGATCTCCAAGGTTAGATATGGTGGAGGATGGCTAAAGTGGTAGGTCGTCATCAAATTTCATGCAAAATTGGAGGTAATTAGGATGAAGGAGAGTTAACCGGGCTTAGTTTGGGAATAAACTGTGGTTACTTTGAAAAGAGGGAGTTCTCTTTCCTCTTTCTTGGAGTTTTCTGCAGGTTTCATGGAAGTTCATTAGCAAGATGTGCTCATGTCTCTCAGATCTCTGATCTTCTTGGCCAAGCACCACTTGGAATAGCTTCCTTGCTCAATACCTACATGATGACTACTCACTTGCTCCAAATTGGCTCAGCAATGGAGCCAAGAACAACCCCGAAAATTGCGGTGCAATTTTTGGGCTGATTCTAGCCTGTTTCTTGCATCTGATGCTTCATCTCTAGCCCTTGCCACTCTCTTTGATCTTTGGCAAG